>NC_132839.1:29960000-30065000 GCF_048164855.1 Canis lupus baileyi
CTCTGGGGTATATGACATATTGTCACCTCAGAGCCTGAAATTTAGAAAGACTTTAGTGATGATGAGCTGTGACCCCCTTTGTTTGCTTGGCTTATGGAGGTTGAAGACTAAAGAAAACAGGTTTTTCTTCCTCAGAAACTACCTGTCTAGACCTAGCCTTCTTATTAGGCACCCAGACTGGCAAACGGTTTATTGTAAAAGGGCCTAGTGTAAGGTGGTTTTATATGATGCCTGCCTCCAGTCTCTGCTCAGACATCTTTTGTACTGAGGGACTCATGCCCTCGCTTCTCCCCCATGACTGGGTTATTGCCCATAGAGAGCAAGAGAGCTGGGTAGGTTTCTTTTCTCAGGTAGAGGTTGTTTTGCTAGGACTAGAGCCTAAAACTTATGCATGCATGACCAGCCCTTTAGGAATGACCCCTACCTGTGGCACAGGTCCTTCTAGCATACCCAAGGCCCAGGAGTGCAATGTTAGGGGCCCATGTGGCTATGGTTTCCTGTCTTTCCTAGAGGGCTTCCTGGAGAAGCATTTACTGCACCCCTTCCAGGCCACCGGAGCCCCATCCCACTAGTTACCTATGATTTACAATAGCAAATCAGTGCCTTTCTGCTTTTGACAAAGGACTGCTCCCACCTGCCATGTCTGAGCCTCTATTTCCTCATCCGTATGTGGAAGAACAATAAGTCATCCTTCACGAGGTTGATGACATGTTAGGAGCCACGATTACCTCATGTAGTGAACTAGTGTCTGCCAGGGTAGCTGATCCCACTTTAGGCCCCACACCCTTGTATGACCAGTGTAGGCTGCTTGCAGTGGGAGCTCTGCCCCAGGCCCCATCCTGCCTCTAGAATACTTCATAGCTCACTTAAGCAGAGGAACACAGTTTACAACCTCAAAGGGATGGAGAAGCCAAAGGTCTAGCAAACTGATTCAATGGAGTCAGGGTAGCAGCAATCATGGGAAGAGGATTAGGGTCACAGGACTGGGGTTCTAGTCCTGGCTGTGCTACTTACTATGTATTCTCAGAAAATTTCTTCTACCTCTTTGAGCTTGAATTTATTGTCCTCAAACTGTGAGGCATTTGACGAGATGATGTCTAAAGTATTCACTCCTTATTAACATTCTGGAATTCTAAGAAAGCAGAAGGTATAGGGTGTCCCCAGTCCTCTCAAGCTCCAGCAATCCATGGAAAACTTTCTACAGCGACAGAGAGCTCTCTTCTAACAAGATTTCTAGAATAATGGACTCCTTTAACAAGACTAATGTAATGAGCAAAGTGTTCATGAATCTGAAATAATGTATTAAATTTCATATGGCCTTTTAAAATTAAGGGAGAGGGGAAATTGAACAAAATGTACAGTGGACATTATGAGCTTAAAAGGCTTGAGAAATTGCTCCATTAAGATTAGTAAATATTTGCTGAACTCCTACTCTATTCCAGGCACAGTGCCAGGCACTAGGGGCACCAGGACAAATAGTATAGTCCTGGCCCTTTGAAAAAAATCAAGGTAGAGCGGTAGGCAGACCAAAATGTAAAAAGGCATTTCAAAAAACTGTAATAAGGGCAGTGACAGAGATATGCCCAGGGTGCCATGGGGGTCCAACCTAGTCTTAGGAGAGTCCTGGAAAGGGTTTTATGGGGAATGATAACTGAACTGACTTTGAAAGAAGTGCTTCAGGCCTTTTTGCCAAACCCATTACTCTACAAGGAGCTGAACCTCTGCTGCGAAGGTTGACATTTGGGAGGGGCGGGTTTGTGTTTTGTTTTGTTTTGTTTTCAGAAGAGAGCAGCCCAATGAGAGTTTTTGAAAGCAGGAGAGTCACACTCTCTTAACTAATCCCTTTCTACTTATTCTATACATTGGTATAGGTTTTGGTTAGTTTAGGATCTTCAGGGTCAGTTCTAAATGTCCTAAAGTATATTCCACTGATGGAAAGGCTGCCTTAAGATCATTGATTAGGATCATTTATGGGGGATCCCTGGGTGGCTCAGAGGTTTGGCGCCTTCAGCCCAGGGCCTGATCCTGGAGACCTGGGATCGAATCCCACATCGGGCTCCCTGCATGGAGCCTGCTTCTCCCTCTGCCTGTGTCTCTGCCTCTCTTTCTGTGTACCTCATGAATAAATGAATAAAATCTTTAAAAAAAAAAAAAAAAGGATCATTTATGGTTCTCAGGCCTTATTCCCTGACCTAGACTATCTCTGTCACCAAGGTGCTCAATAAACTCCTCAGAGCTCTTAGTTATAATAGGTAATAATGGAGGGAAGAAGTGAAACCCTAATTAATGCAACTGGAAACTCCGGTTTAGAGAACCTGAGACCTTCGCTGAACTATATTCAATGTCTTGTTTGCACTTGGTTATGATCTCCATGAGGTACCTTAAACTTATGGAGTTTCCAGTTGAAATTGGACTTCCTTTTTTTTTTTTTAAGATCTTATTATTTATTTATTCATGAGAGACACAGAGAGAGAGGCAGAGACACAGGCAGAGGGAGAAGCAGGCTCCATGCAGGGAGCCCGACGTGGGACTCAATCCCGGGTATCTAGGATCACACCCTGGGCTGAAGGCAACGCTAAACCGCTGAGCCACCCAGGCTGCCCAGACTTCCTTATTATTTATTTATTTTTAAAGACTTATTTATTCATTTTAGAGAGAATGAGAGAGCGTGTGCGTGAGCTCAGAGAAGAGCAGAGGGAAAGAGAGAGAGAAGCAGACTCCATGCTGAGCACAGAGCCCCAGGAGGGCCGGATCCCACAACCCTGAGATCATGTTCTGAGCCGGAATCAAGAGTCCCAATACAGGAGTTGGTTACAACTGAGCCCCCCAGGTGCCGCTGGACTTCCTTTTGAAAAACGAAATGAAAACTTTAAGAAAATGCCACTGTGTGTGGAGCTACTATGTACATATATTCAACAGATACCAATATTTTCTGTGTTTTGGAAGATAGGAAAAGTGTAATGTCATTGAGATTGTCAAAAGAGAGGAGACTTAATCTGTTCCAAAGGAGGATCTACAACAGAGCACTGAAGGGATAGATTGTGAGCTCCTCGAAGAAGAATCTGGCCTCTAAGTCGCCAAGTCACAACAAACAAAATATTTCTTTCTGGAGAGAAATATGATTGATCTAATAAATATGGAGTTAGGGAAGGACTGCCTCTTACTGTATTTTGTGGATATGAGAGGAAGCAGTGGGTGTGATGCGAGGACCATTTGGTGGATTGGTAACTAGTCAAGTGACTATCCTGAAGGAGTGCTGATTTGGATGCATGTCATTTGGAAGAAGTTTGTAGTATAAGCCCTCGGAGCTGTTTTGCATCTTTTTGGAAAAAGAGAGGAAGGAATGTAAGAGAGAAAGAGAAAAAGAGTGGGGAAAAGGGAGTAAGGGCTATTTAGCCACGGGGACTCTGACCATAACCCAGTCCTGTTAGTATTTATATCAATCTGGAAGGAGCTTGAGAGCATGATCAACCAAACTGCAGATTATGTCAATCAGAATGAGAACCGTGATGCAACAAGTCCTTGCCAAGAATAAGATAATGGGCTAAACATAACAAGATGAAAGGAAACTGGATGAATGCAAGTTTCTACCCATGGGCCCAAAAAATCAATGTGCTAGTTAAGATGAGAGAGGCATGAATTAGCTGCAGCACTTACAAAAACAGATAAAAATCCCAAAAGACAAAGGGTTTGAATTGCCTGTAAACTCATTGACAATGGGGTCAAATAATCTAATGGGATCTTAGGCTAGAAGGAGGGAGCTGACGGTTCTCCATTACTCTGAACTGATACTTAGATCACATCTGGAAAATTCTGCCCAGATCTTTGCTTGGGGTTTTAAGAGGGATGTAGACAAATTGGAGTGTGTCCGAAGGAAAGACCGGGATAGTAAAAACCATAGTATTTTCCTAGGAAAGAAAAGATAGGAAGGACCTAAGTGCTGACTTCAAATATTTGAAAGAGAATTAGTTTGGGAGAGAGACAAATCTGGGACCAGCATAAGGAAGAACTTTCTAACAAAACTACTGAAAGTTAAAATGGGCCACTTTGGGAGTGATGTTTCCATTGACGGGAAATGTTTTAACACAGGCTACGGGCTACCACGGTAGAATGAGGTAGAAGGGACTGTGTGTGCATGTGTGTGCGCACACACACAGGTTTCCTTTGTATATTCTTGAAGCAAGTACTATGTGCCAGGCACCGGGGATGCCAAGATATAGAACCTTCCATAGGGCAGCCCGGGTGGCTCAGTGGTTTTGTGCCGCCTTCAGCCCAGGGCCTGATCCTGGAGACCCGGGATCAAGTCGGGCTCCCTGCATGGAGCCTTGTGTCTCTGCCTCTCTCTCTGTCTCTCATGAATAAATGAATAAAAATCTTAAAAAAAAAAAAAAAAAGATTAATAGAACCTTCCATAAATGAGACAGATCAAAACCACAGTCAAACAAAACACATGCAGTTCCAGATATGTGAAAAATAAGTACAATAGAAGAGAGAAGGGGAGTTACTAACTCAAAAATGAATTCTGAGCCAGGCAAAGCAGAGGAAAGATTGGAGCTGTGGCATCCAGCTAGGGAAGTTCTTGGTGTGTGGGGGTGGTGAATAGTCTGCTGGGAGATGAGACTGCAGAGACAGGCTGGGGCTGGATTCTGAAGGACCTTAGGTATCATGATAAGGAGTTCGCTTTTTCTTTAGGGAAAAGAAGGGAGGAAAATGGCAGAGACTACTTAAAATACATGCTTTCAGGCAATGATTCTATTGACAGAGAAGATGGACTGGGCTCAGGGGAAAGTGGTAACAAGGAGGCTTGTTGGTCACCTCCATCTCTGAGAACCTTGAGTTCATGGACTGACACTAAATGTGAATATTTTTTGGATGAAAAATGCTTTTAAGGGGGCTAATAACAAGAAGGCATCTCTATGTTTATGCAGGAAGGAGTTGTTTGTCTCTATCCATAAAAATGGGCAGAAGAGGGACACCCGGGTGGCTCAGAGGTTGAGCGTCTGCCTTCAGCCCAGGACGTGATCCCGGCGTCCTGGGATCGAGTCCCACATCGGGCTCTCTGCATGGAGCCTGCTTCTCCCTCTGCCTGTGTCTCTGCCTCTCTCTCTCTCCCTCTGCATCTCTATGAATAAATAAATAAATCTACAAAAAAAAAATGGGCAGAAGAGGTCTGGGTATACCTGGTGGCATGATTCCAGCTCAAGAAGACCTGGTCTGGCACTGACTAGGAATATTTTTTCCAAGAAGAGGAGAAATACAGAGTTGCTAAACATAGTCTGCCAGCATTGGACAGGGAAGTCTGCTTAAACTGAATGTTAATTCTAACAGATAATTAGACATTGTGAGATTTTTCAGCCTCTGACTCTCTCAAAGACACTAACCCCTGAGAAAAAGAAAAGCTGTCATTGACATCAGGAGCTGGCCAGGCACTCGCAGCGAGGCTTCGGGATTCTTCTGTTCAACATCAGCAATTTCACAGAGTACTAGCACCACACAAGGCCACTCTGTGACCATAATGGATCTAGACAAAACAAGACCTCCTCATAATCATGTCTGGATGAAAACAAAAGTGAGAACATTGTTCAAACCATGAAAACAACCAACCATTCCCCTCTCGGGCTAGAAGGAGCAACTGCTGCTTCTTTGTCAGGAACAGCTAGCCTAGCTCCGTTCCCTTCATCTTGTAGACAAGACGTATTAAGGTACCCACCCCATCAAAGCTTTACCCTACTTCCTGATAGCATGCAATGCAGATCCAGGCCTCATTTCCTTGAACCCTTCTCCAAATCACTTAACTCAAGTCAAAATCCCATAGCAAATGCTTTCTAACTCCTCTTACTGAGATACATGCCTTATGGCTCAGCATGGTGCATGTTCTCTTTCATTGCAGTATATGAACAAACCCATTTGTTCCTTATGATCTTTGATTAGAGGGCATTGATACACCATTACTTTATATTTTATTCCTAGCATCAGGGATTCAACGTATCCCTGAGGTTTTCAGGTAGGAGATTATGCACCATTAGGGATGAAACAGTCCACGTACTGTTTCAAACACAAGACTTGGGTTGTCTACTTTGTCCACCTAAAACATTCCAAGAACTAGCTCAAAATCAGCAGCTTCTATGAAGATTCCTGGTTCCCTCCTGTGAAATGACCCATCCTCTGAGACCCTACTGTATGTGACACTGACCTCTTTTGGCAAATTATACAAAATTATGCAATCTATATATATTTAAACAAACTGAATAGTGTTGTAAATATTTTTAGGCACTCCCTATAGGTTATAAACTCATTGACAGCAAAGACTCTGTCTCATTAATCTTTGTGTCCTCAGTGTCTAACATAGTAGCATATACAAAGTGTCCAATGAAAGTTCATTAAATGAATAAATGAGAAAATGAATGAATAAAATGTTAGACCTGAAAGGGACTTAAACAGTTACCTAGCCCAGGGTCTCAAACTCAAATGGCCTAGTGGGGCTCAGCAGTGATGGACAGGAAGGGGCCTGTGGCAACTTGGAGAGTACCTGTCCCATCGGTCCCAGTGAGTTGTTGCCAGGAAAAAAAGTGGGTTTACTATTCCTGGAATCTTCTGAACCTTTTTGAAAATGGAGACCTATCTCAATTTTTAAATGTTTTAAACCAATATGTAGGCCTCATATAGCTGTGGACCAGATTTAGTTTCTGGGCTGCCAATATGTGACTTCTGATCTTGGCCAACCCCTAATTTTATACATGATGATAATGTGGCCCAGGGAGATCAGCGCATGCCTGAGGTTACCCAGCCATCAGTGGCAGGACAGACTCAAACCCAGATCTTAAGAACCACAATCCAAATTAGTATCTACTGGTCATATTCTAGGAGCAGGCCACCCAGACCTCACACTCCTATTCAAGCCAAAGTGCAGGTGTTCAGAGTGAGGGAAAACATGAATAGAAATCTTAGAGATGGAATCTAAAATTTGCTGATGGTTCCATATGCAGGGTAATATTTCTAAGCAATATTTCTATTGTTTTCTTCCCTTTCTCAATGCTGTGTCTATTTCCTCCTCACTAGTAAATTTAATTACATATTTTAAAGTTTAGGTATTATTTCTGCCAATGGGATGCATGTAACTGTATAAAATGTCAAATGGTACTATTAGCCTTATAATGACAAATACCTGTCCCCAGCCCCATACCTCACCTCCCAGGTTCTAACCCCCAAGGGCCAGGATTATCTCTAGTATAGTTAACATACAGTGCTTTATTTGTTTCAGGTACGCAATATAGTGATTCAACAATTCTATATATTACTCAGTGCTCATTGTGGTAAGTGTACCCCTTAATTCCCATCACCTCTTTTTTTTTTCAATTTTTATTTATTTATGATAGTCACAGAGAGAGAGAGAGAGAGGCAGAGACACAGGCAGAGGGAGAAGCAGGCTCCATGCACCGGGAGCCCGATGTGGGATTCGATCCCGGGTCTCCAGGATCGCGCCCTGGGCCAAAGGCAGGCGCCAAACCGCTGCGCCACCCAGGGATCCCTCCCATCACCTCTTGCACTCATCTGCCCACCCAACTCCCCTCCAGTAACCGTTAGTTTTCAATAGTTAAGAGTCTATTTCTCAGGGTGCCTACGTGGTGCAGTCAATTAAGCTTCTGACTCTTGATTTTGCCTCAGGTCATGATCTCAGGGGGTGAAATCGGGCTGCTTGTTGGGCTCCTCACTCAGCACAGAGTCCACTTAAGTTTCTCTCTCCCTTTTCCCCTGCCCCTTTCCCTTGCATTCTCTCTCTCCCAAATCAATCAATCAATCAATCTTTTTAGGAAAATAAAGAGTCTGTTTCTTGGTTTGTCTTTCTCTGAATTATTTTGCTTAGCATTAGACTCACTAGTCCCATCCATGTTGCTGCAAATGACAAAATTTCATTGTTTTTTATGGCTGAATAATATTACAATATATATCAATCGATCAATACACCACATCTTTATCCATTCATCAGTTGATGAACAAATGGGCAGCTGCTGTAATTTGGCTATTATAAATAAATGCTGCAATAATCACAGGGGTGCATGTACTCCTTTGAATTAGTGTTTTTGTATTTTGGGGGGAAATACGCAGTACTGCAATTACTGGATCATATGGTAGTTTTATTTTCAGCTTTTTTTTAAGGAAACTCCATGCTGGAATGGCTGGAGCCACTGGAGTGGCTGCTCCGGTTTGCATTCCCACTAATAGTACATGAGGGTCCCCATTTCTTCACATCCTCACCAACACTTGTTGTTTCTTGTGGTTTTTACTTTAGCTGTTTGTGACAGGTGTGTGGTGACACCACATCGTGATTTTGATTTGCATTTCTCTGGTGATGACTGATGCTGAGCATTTTTTATTTATTTATTTATTTTTTTTCTGAGCATTTTTTAAATGTATCTTTTGGCCATCTGATGTCAGTGAAAAGTCTTTTTAAATTCACGATTCTCCCATTTTCAATCTGGAAATGGGTATGCCCTTCTGCTCTAGAAATTTTTCTTGTATCATTTATTTGATACTTCTCTTCATTTTCTCTGTTCTCTACTTCTAAAATTCCTCTTACTTGGTTGATATAATTTATTTCTTGTCTTCAATCTCTGTTTTTATCTGTTTTCTTAGAGATTTCCCAACTTTATCTTACTGCCCTTGCATTGTCTCTTTTACTTCTGCTCTTATACTTTTAAATTCTCGGTACTCTTTCTCATTCTCTGAATGCTCTCTCTTAATGTTCTCTCCTATTCTTTCATGGCTTCAACATTGCCTTGTAACTGCTAATAATTGTAGTTAGCTAGTTGCTTTTGCTCTGCTTTGTTTTCTCTGAGTTCTTTTTTACTCACTGTGCTTGTTTTAGTCGAGGCTTGTCCCATTAGCATCTGTCCTCAAGTGTCCAAGGGACTTTGGTTATCTATTCACATTTGAAAGTGAGGTATGAGGGATGCCTGGGTGGCCCAGTGGTTGAGCATCTGCCTTCGGCTCAGGATGTAAACCCAGGGTCCCAGGATTGAGTCCCACATCGGGCTCCCTGAAGGGAGCCTGCTTCTCCCTCTGCCTGTGTCTCTGCCTCTCTCTCTGTGTCTCTCATGAATAAATAAATAAAATCTTTTTTTAAAAAGATTTTATTCATCCATTTCAGACAGAGAGCGAGCACGTAAGAGCGAGATTGAGAGGACGAACAGGGGGCTAGGGAGGGTGTGGAGGGAGAAGCAGACTCCCCACTAAGCAGGCATCCCTTCGTAGGGCTCCAACCCAGGACCCTGGGATCCTGACCTGAGCCAAAGGCAGATGCTTAGCCGACTGAGCCACCCAGGTGCCCCTCTTAGGAAATTTTATTTTGATTTTTCATGTCTGTTAGTCTGAGATGCATTTTGCTTAAGCAGGAACATGGATTGTAGTCAACTTGGCCCATTTCCTTTTCCTAGTAAACAATCTTACTGATGTGTCTATAGACACAAAAATGTTCTTTGGCTCCTCTTTTTCAACATTATTCATATATGGAGATCTACCTGTGATGGGACTACTTCCATTCTGAGCAAGTAATGTTCTAATACCTGTATTTCCCAGTTTTATGAAAAGGCCCATATGTCACCAGTTTGAATATTTTACACCTGGCCTAATGCCTTTTTAGTTCTGTGCCTTATTCATAGCTGAGTTGCACCTTACTAATCTGTGCATTTGTATTTGCATAAGCATAATGTTACTTTGTGTTGAGTTACAAGGGAATCCTGTAACGTTATTTATGAAGCCAATGTCTATTGTTATTAACAATAATGGGAGTGTGGAATATACCACCAGATTTGGCCCGTGATAAAGAATTACTATCACTGACAATTATAGGAGTGGAAGTGAGGACGGTGGTACATTGGTGGAGATATGGGAACAGTGACAGTGATCAAGTTGACAGTATTTTATTTTATTTATTTATTTATTCATGAGAGACACAGAGAGAGGCAGAGACACAGGCAAAGGGAGAAGCAGGCTCCATTCAGGGAGCCTGATGCGGGATTTGATCCCAGATCCCAGGATCACACCCTGAGCCAAAGGCAGACACTCAGACACTGAGCCACCCAGGCATCCCTCAAGTTGACAGTTTTAAGCAGTAATTGAAAGGTGTTTTTTTTTGTTGTTGTTTTAAATAATGAAACTCTATTTATTTATTTATTATTCTTTGGCTCCTTATTATATGATCTACAACATCTGGGATAACTGCCATGTGTAAAGGTATGTCCACAATCCTGGGTGCCCACGTGTGGCCCTATTCACACCTCTAAGGGTTCATACAGAGTCAGATGGAAAGAAGATGAGATTATCTACGTGGTGTGACTGAGAGAGGCCACAGCTATTTTTCATGGTGGTCCCTCCACTCTATAGAAGGACCGGGTTTGACTCATGTAACTGAAAGTGGCAATTATGCAACTACAACCATGCCCATTTATCAATTAATTAATGTCTCTGTTCTAAGACACAGTACTGGGAATTCTGATGGAGACAAAAGGAGAGATAGTCCTTTATTCTCCAGGAATTTATCAGCTATACTAAGCAGTATAGGGTGAGCTTCCAATGGGCATGATGGGCTTAAAAGGGGAAGAATTTAGAATGGGGAGGATTGACTGGATTGGGACATTCTCACTGCAATTTGGCTGTATCTCAGTCCAAAGATTCATTCCATGGCATAGATATTTGCCAACTACATGGCTGTCTTTTCCATTAAGAGCACTGGGGCCTGGTCTTTCATTTTTGTCTCCCCAGCAGTTTGCACAGTGCTTGGCACATTCAGTAAATATTTACTGAATGAAAGAATGAATGAATGAATGGGCAAATAAATTCATGGAGGGGTGGGAATTAGGCTGGATCTCTGATAATACGTAGGAAATTTGGCAGACAAAGTCAGAAGCTGGTACTAGAAAATATGGTTGGAGTATATGACCAGTGTTCTGAAACAAATCTTGCTGGAATTTGGACTCAGCGAATGAACCGTGGGAAGTAAGTTTGGATACGGAGGCTGGAGCCAGCTTGTGGAAAGACTTGAAAACCAGTTAACAGAGTTTTGACTTTACCCTTTAGGAAAAGGTGAGCTGTTGGCATATTCAGTATAGGAGAGGGATTTGATGAGAGTAGGGCATTAGGAAGATTAACTTGTTAGGTTCAAGCAGAATGAACTGGTTGGAGAAGAGGCAAAAGCTAGAGAGGATACTTAGGAGGAGGCTATGCAGTGGTCCAAGTGACATATGCTGATGGCCCGGATAGAGTGGTTGGTGGTAATAGGAAAGGAGAGGAAGAAATAGATACAATAAAGAAAAATATACAAGAATAATCCATTAAAATAAAAATTCTAAAAACCATTCAGCCAATAAAATGGTTTAGGAGTTTTTGTTATCTCACACTTTTCAGCAGCCTTTATAGTATAAATACTTTTTATTTATTTTATTTATTTATTTTTAATTTATTTTTATAAATACTTTTTCTGAGCATACATTTGACTGAAAGTTAGAGAGATTGTGATGGGCTGCTGCTAAATGAGTGCTCTGGCCAATATGTTCAGGATAAGGGACCAAAAGCCAGGTTCCCATGGTGAGATTGCAGTAGCTCTGCTGCCATAGCCTCTTCTCTGCCCAAGAGAAGCCTATAAACTCCAGGGAATAAGGGTTACACTTGGTCATGGGGGTGGGGATTGGACAGGGGAGAGCCACTATTTCCTGCAGTCTCATAAACCACCGGAATCCTCTTCTTTATGGATTTAATCAGATACAGTATTTGGCAAACGATTATATTTCAAACCCTAAATCTACAAATTGGTCCTGTACTATGTAGAATGATAGCAAGAAGTATTTAACGGGTGGGGTGGGAGAAAGTGAAAGGAAACAGAAAGAAACTGGTTTTGAGCTGAAGGAACTTGAGTGGTTATTTTTTTTCCAATCTTGATTATCATAAACATTTTTACTGTGGAGGTTTAGGTCATATGGACAACAAAATTAACATTCCAGACCATAGCTGTTCTGAAAAAGCTTTTGCAGCAGGGATGCTGTCATATTCATAACAAGCACAAGACAACACTCACAAAGACCTATTCACATTTATAAAGGACAAAGTAAAGTGTAACATTGAAATCTTAATATCTTCACAAAAATCGTTGATTAATTTTCTTTTTGAAAATGAACCAACAAGGGACACCCGGCTGGCTCAGTCAGTAGAGCATGTGACTCTTAATCTCAGGGTTGTAAGGTGGAGCCCCACGCTGGATATAGAATTTACTTAAAAAATATGAACCAGCAAAAAAGTGCAAAAATTAATATTAATACTGTGTCTTGGACCTATGCTTGAAGCAGATCCTGCATTTTCAGTGTGACATTTTTTGTGTTTCTTATTCACCACAATGATCAGAGATCACCTTAAATTTCAGCACTTAAGTGGTGCTTCATGATCTCTGGAACAGGTTAAATAAATAATAGCTATAATCCCCGAATTTAACACAATGTGTTATTAAATGAAGAAGAGCATGAACTATTATCCTTTGTATTTGAAGATGTCTACTGATGGTGATCACTGGTCATGTGTGCAAGCTGAAAGGAGATGTGAATGACCAACTCCTTTCCACTGTGTAATCCAAGGAGGTCTGTGCTAATTTTCAACACTGCCCCCCAAGGTCCTTCTTTACACTTGAGCTTACTAATAATGTCACAGCATTACGACTACCACTACTACTGATGATGATGATGATGACGATGTCATCCACAATATTACACTAATAACACTAGTAACCAATATTCTTGTTCTTTTGTCTAGACCTTATATCAAAACGCTGTGAGGTAGGATATTATTGCCACTATTTTCTGAGCACCGGACATAAAAGTCCTCTGTTTCCAAGAATATTTAAATTAAAATTGAAAAGAGCCTATTTAATTCCTCTTAAATATTAGTAAAATAATATTTTTTGCATTGTTCAAATTCGATCTTAAGTAGCTAATTGGATTTCTTCTATTTGTTTCTAACCCCAATGATACCTTTCCATCCATGAAAAACCATCCAAAGACACAGTTCCCATTTTCCTATTCATTTTTTCATACGAAATTTTAATGGCAATTTTATTCCAAACCCTGCACAAACATAAATACTGCATTAAAGGAAGATGAATTTATTTTGACCTTTACAGAAAATGCACTGTGAAACAAAGCACTTAAGCATTTATAGCCTGTTAGACACTCACATTACCCACTTCCGCGTAGATAGGAAAGTCCTTCCTAGCCAAAGTAATGTTCGCAAGTAGAGCAGTTTTACAGAGCACTTAACTGCAAAGCCAGATATCATGTTCTTCACTATGAGCCTGTGCTGGTCGGTTTTATGCATCCAAGAGCTATAGAAATTAAGGAAGTCCCAAAAATGTTACATTCAAGAAACATCGAGGATGACATTTTTTGATGAAAATACAGGATATTTGCAACAAAATGCTTAGGGAAAGCCACCGCGTGCTACAAAGGAGATGGAGTGTTTGGTGTTCTGTTTTCTCTTTGCAAAAGCGTCTCCCACCGAGCCTCCTCCGCCAAAGACATTGGCGGCCTTGTTTTAGTAATTTTTGGTTACATGTGGCTTCCAAGCCACAGACCGTGACTCACACACCCTGCCCCCTCAAAAGAAAGCACCCTCTTTGCATGGCCCGAGTATTCTTGTGCATTTTATTTTTTTGCCATGATCTTTTTCCTCTAGTCATAAGCCTCTAACTGCAGAGCTATTTCCTCCATCCAGATTCGTGTGTCAGAGAGTTGAGATGTTAAACCACAGCAACCATGAAACTTTAAAATCCCTGATGCGTGATGAATGGGTGCTGGGCAAAGCAGCTTAAAATCTATGCTTTTGCTTCTCTTTAAACACTTTAAATTGACAGCGCCATAGATCAAACATTTTTACTGAGAGGAGAAGCTTTGGCAATTTAACTTAAACAAGTGCACAGTTACCATCATCTCAAGACCTCACCCCTCCACAATTACCCCTTCCACGGGGCGGCCTGGGTACGCCTCACTCGGGTTGAGAGAGGGTGTGTGTGTGTGTGTGTGTGTGTGTGTGTACGTGCACTGGGCCCCGCCGGTCTCCGCAGCAGCCTCCCCCGCGCCCCATCCCACGCCCTCCCCGAGCCTCGCACCCCCGCGCGGACCCGGCCCGCGGAGCATGCGCGACGGCCGCGCCTCCGCCCCCGCCGGAGCCCCCCCCCCCCCCGCCCCGGGTCCCTCGCTTCCTCCTCCTCCTCCTCCTCCTCCTCCTCCTCCCCCTCCCCCTCCTCTTCCCCCTCCCCCCCCCCGCCCCGCTTCCCTCCCCCTCCCGGAGCCGTGCGGTTGGCGCGCTGCCCATCCGGGCGTTCAGCGTCAGCTCCTCGGGGATCAGCAGGCAAAGTCACAGTCTGCACAAACAGAGCTTTCAAATTCATAAAATTCATAGGATTTTTCACAAATGAATGAACACAATTTTCTACCAATTTCCTCATTATGCAAATATGCAAAATATCAAATTTAGGCCAATTAGGGTCCTCCACAGTCCCAAATTCACCCGTTTAAGCCATAATTGCAGAAACTATCAAATAATTACGGTCGCTAATTGGAAATATTTGTGACAGATACAACAAATTCTTGCACAAATTACATTTCATTCGAGGAACCACTGCGCGCCACTGAAATTTTATCGAAGTCTAATTTAACTTACATAATGAGTTGAATTGAGTACTTGTTATCAAATTTGAGCAATTCATAGCCCCGTAATGTGGAATGATCAAATAAATTAAAAGGGAATTTATTCAATATTTTGTTGTGATCCTTTTCTCGGAACCATTGCTATTTTGTAGGGAATTTCCTCCTCCCGCGGCCCGGGGCGGGCGTCTGGTGTCACGCGAGCCCCGGCTGAGCCCGCCGCGTGGCGACGGCGGCGCGAGGAGGCGGCGGGAGCCGGAGCGGGAGCCGCAGCCGCAGCCGCAGCCGCAGCCGCAGCCGCAGCCGCAGCCCCCGCGCAGCCGGCGCAGCGCCGTCGGAGGCCACGTTGGCCCTCGGCTTTGTTTTATTTAATCGTCTGGAGGGGCCAGAGAATACTTCCGGGTGAAGCGAGGGGAGTTCTAGAAATGATCCGATTCCTGGCAGTGCACACATGCGCGCACACCCTTGCACACCCCCTGCCTCCCTGCACACGCACACGCTCGGACGCTACACCCAGCGCCGGGCGCACGCCAGGTACCGCTGCTCCGACGCCCACCTGCCGCATACAAGCGCACACGTCTGTCTTACACGCGCCGCTGCAAACACGCGAGCGCACACGTGGGCTCGCCGCGCCGCGCTGGGGCCTGGGCAGCCGCGCGCCGGCGGCAGCGTCTATGCGCCCTCCGGGCACCGCGGTGGAGCCGCTATCGCCCGGGCCCGCCCGCCAGGGTTAGGGGCCGGGTAGGGGGCCCGGGGCGGTGCGGGCTGTGTGCACGGCCTCCCGGCCAGGCTCCCGCGCGCACACTGATGCTCCGGGTGGGGGAACGCGCTCGCGCCCTCCCTGGCCTTTGTGCGCAGCGTCGGGAGGGGGACCTGGGGTGACTCCACGGCCCCCTCACCGGGAGCGGCCGCCCGCACGAATCCACGCGGCCCCTCCGCGCGCGGGGGCACGAACACGCGCGTCGCGGGTATCACCCTCTCCCGAAGGTCAGCCTGGCGGACAGGGCATTCGTTTTCTCTTTGCACAGTCGCGCACATACATTCACTAGCACATTTTTTCCCAACTGCCTTGCGGCCTCGTTGGCGGATTATAAATGTCTCCTTCTCCCTGTGATTTGTTTAATCCGTGGAAATGGTGCTGGTCCTATGTAAACAAGCCAAGTGCGGAATGAAGGCAGTCACCCATGCGTGGCCAGCCTGCCTATTTGTCAGAAAACCTTCATAAATACTGAGCCGGGGCCGGGCAAGGATGTGATGTCTCCATTTTTGCCAGGAAAGGGCACGAGGAAGACAAAGCGAGGCCCGGCAGCGTGTGACCTTTAAGGGACAGATAGGCTGGGAGCCCAGAGGCCCGGGCGCAGCAGTGGTGCGAGGCGGCCCGCGAGCTGGGCCCGGGCAGACGGCAGGAGACCCGGCCTGGGCATTTCCTACCCGGGAGCGCGCAGAGCTGCACCGCCTTCCCAGGGCTGGGCCGAGGCTAGAGTTGCCCCTTAAGGATGTCAGATACCTGCAGATCCCGAGCTGCAACCACCCCTCCTTGTAAGTCTTCCTGAATATTTCATTTCCAACCTCATCCGGTTTCATTCAAAACAATTTCTCAGCGTCCTGTGCAGGCAGCCACAGGGCGGGACTGCAGCGCCGGCTCTCCCTTTGCCGAAGCACCCGGCGGTGACCCCGCCAAACTCTGGCTACCCTAGATGCGTGGCCCTGGTCACAAACTGTCCTTTTTTTTTTTTTTTTTTTTAAGAACACTGCATATGTAGCTAATTACACACTCCTAACAAAAGCAGTAATTACTGCCTGTAATTATCATGGTCCTTATTTAGAAAAAATGTGAGAAAATGTCGAGTATTAAAACATGAAAGCAGCTATTAATCAAACCTTTACACCTTCTTTAACTCAGGCGTAATGGTGGGTATTATCATAAATCTACTCTGATAGTAACACAAGAATAATGAGTTCAGTAATGATAGCGATGATGATCATAATGATTTTAACCAACAAAGAATGGTGTAGATTTATTGCTAATAATGTGGTACAGGAACCTCTTTCATTAAAATTACCTATGTGTGTTCTCACTGGGGTAACCTGCATGTGTGTGTGTGTGCGTGTGTGCGTGCGTGTGTGTGTGTGTGTGTGTGTGTGTGTTGCCACCTTCCCTTGTGACTAAAGATCAAAGCTGATTGCTTACTGGGCATGACTTCCTGCTTGAAAGCCTTTATAAGAGTCCTACCCAGCCAGGGTTCTCCTTTCTTCCTTAGAAGAATCTAGAACATCAAGAGACATGTTAACTGGATGGTACCCATTCCAAAGAAAAAAGTCAAGATCTTTGGAGGTATATGTGGAAGGCCAAGGGTCTGGGAAGAAAGCAGATTTTTCTGGTGCAGGCCTCTTCTTCACCCTGCCCAGCCCTCAGCCCTGCACCTTCTCCAGAGAAGGTCATTGTTGGGGAGCAGAGGCTGGCCCTCCAGGTCACAGTCCCAGCAGAGGGGCCCCGATGGTTTGTCACTTTGGTTGACACAATGGAAAGGGGAGGGATGTGGGGGTTCTACTCCTTGAGACTTTAGCAGCTTTAAAATTTGCGTTCCCTTTCAAAGTGAAGCAAATCCCTAGATTATAGCCTGGGGCCTGGACTGCTGTTGCCCAGGCGGTTGGGAAGGAAAGGGGAGCTTAGAGACCCTTAGACTCTCGGAAGGGCAGATGATTTAGGGACTAGCCAGGTTAAAAAATACAATAAAGAGGGAATGTTCTGGTCACCTGATTGTGTCTTCATTTTTTTAAATAAAATTAACTTGGTATTTGTCCGCTGCAAGTGTTCCAGAAATTCTCAATGGACATCATGCTTTAACGGAAACTATAGTTTTAAATATGTGACGGGGGCGGGGGGAGAGACAGAGAGAGAGAAATCTCACCTTTTGGTCCTATTGCTCCACTTTAATAAGGGGAAAACTTCAGGAGTTCAAACTCCAAAATCTAATTTTGTTCCTCAATTTCCAGCCCTAAGTTAATTCTCCAAAAGTAAACCATAAACCTTATAAGGGTTTATAAAAAGGAGGCTCTGAAAGCTTGAACTCACCAGAGACAAGTCAGAGAACTAACTAACCTTCCCTGAAGTTACCGCCCAGGGAAAAAAACAAATGCAGCTATGCTCAAAACCTGTAGACATACTTAGTGGTTTTCATATACTAGTCTGATTTTATTTTCTTAATGCTAACTCTTCCAATTAACTGTAAAATTCTGACGTTATGGTGCATGGAATGCAGTAGTGACATAATTAGAACTTACACATAATAAATAATACATCTAGTATTTTAACCTCCACTACCAGTTATGAGATCACTGTGTGGGCCAATTAACTACAGGAGCTTTTTTTTTTTTTAACTAAGGAACTATAAACACACTGGTTTTAAATGTCCTAATTAGTAACTTGCTCATTAATTAACTTTCTGATTAATTATGTAGCAATCTAATTTGTATATGAGCCACTTAAAGAATGATACCTTGTAATTCTTTCTTCTGTCTTTAAAATTCCTCCGTAAAATGTGATTTTGTACCCAGCTGGCATCTCAGTTGTAGAAATTCTTTCCTTAAAAGAATCCGTGCCTTTGGACTAAAACTAAATTTCACTTAATCCTTCCCAATCGGAACTGGACAGGTCGGCTGGAGGCAGAGGGTGGGGGGTGTGGGCTGGGCAGCATATACTGCAAATAATAGGAGGAAGTGAATAAAGGCCAAAATCACCCTGTACACTTGAGCCTGAAAATAGTTCCCCCTTTCTTATAAAGAAGAGAAAAAACATTTATGCACGACTTTCTTTGCAACAAATTCTCAACCCCAAAAACCATTTTAGAGGTAAAGAATGATTTTTAGAGAAAACTTATTATACCCTCCACACCCCTATCATGGACTAGCCCAGGGGATAATTTAATGCAGTGGACAAAGGGCTAATGGCCGATTTCAATAACGGCTGCCTTGCATTGGAACATCCTGGGGCTGTTCTATTAGCATCAGAAAGGGCTTGGGGTCCTGCTTCCACCACAGCTATTGTTGCTCGGGTGTGTCGCCAGTCCCATCCGGCAGAAAGCCTTTAGCCCTGATGGCAGATGATTCTCTAAGTGAATAGAGATGAAGGCAGGGATATTAAGTGACTCTATAAAACATCCCGGACACAATTGTGTGATTGATGGAGGACAAAGTGGGAACAGCAGGACACAGGATCCTGGGAGAAGCAGCCTTGTCAATGCGAGAAACCCATCTCTGGAAACAGCTTCTCCTGGAGGAGTTTGCAGTCTATTTGTATGAGTAATCAGCTGGGCCCCCTCTCTGTCAGCCCTGTTTACTCACTGATTTTCTCAACAAGACAACCATTGACACTGGATGGATGGGGCTAATCTGGCGCAGAACTGGCGGCTTCGCAGAGGCTACAGGTCGAAAATAGAGCGCGGTGCCAGCTTCACCTCGCCTAATCTAGCGGCTAATATTTATTAGAGCCAATTTATACCGCTGCTCTCTCAAAGAGCAAGGAAGGCCTGGGTGCAATTAATAACATGGGCAATAACCACAGACAAACAAATAAATAAGGGTTTGTGAACTGTTTGGTTGGTTTTAAGAGAGCATGGGAGGGGAAAGGGCTGGGTTTGCCACCTGGAGCTGGAAGGACGCGGAGTTAAGGTAGCCGCGAAGCCCCTCCATCGAGGGGCTTTCTCCTTGGCCCCTCAGCCAATCTCAGAGCAACATCCCGGCTGCAAAATGGCCTTGGAACCTGCACAAATGCATGTAATTCCACTTGCATCCGACACAATCTGTACAAAGACACTTGCCCTCGCAGGCCGAGGCGCGTGCGCACGCTCGTGCTGTAAATACCCAGCTTATGCGCCCCCCACGCAGGGCCGAGGGGAACGCCGGGCCGCGCGCCCCGCGTGGCGCTCAGCCCCCGAGCCCTGCGGCCACGGGGAGGCCCGGCGAGCGGGCGGGCGGCTGCGGGGGGCTGCGAGCGGAGAGGGCGCCGAGCGAGACTACGCGGGGGTCTCTGAGGTCCCTCGCTCGCTCCAAGATTCGTCTCCAGTAACCCAGGAGGCCTGTGGTTAGGATACCAGTTGCTGGGGTTGCTGGGTTTGGGTGTTGAACGTGATTTTGTTGGGCCAAACTGGAGAGAAACAGGAAGACAAAGTGTGTGTGTGTGTGTGTGTGTGTGTGTGTGTGCGCGCGCGCGCGAGCTCCGGGGCGTGGGTCTGGGGCCCAGGGTTGGTCGGAGGCGCCGAAGGCGCAGGTGGCGGGGCTGCGGGAGAGCCGCATTGTTCTCTACCCGGCGCCCAGGCAGCGGGGGCTGCTGCGCGGGCCGGAGCCCTTTGCCCTGGCGCCCCGGTCTCCCCGCTCGCCCTCCCCGACCCTCTCCGGGCCCGCGGGCGCCCGCGCCTTGCTAATTGCCTGGTTCCCTTCATGCACACACCTCCACTAATTTTACATTTCTCATTCTGCGGGTAGCAGGAAAGCGGCTCAGGGAATACGGTTCCTTCGCTTAGCTACCGCATGAATACAGTGAGTGGTGGCCGTCCAGGCCTCCCTGGTCGGGGGGTTTGGTAAATTAGCAGCTTGGCTGTATAATCAGGTATTCGCCATTGAGGCCACAGTGCTGTGTCCGTTAACCAGGTGAGATTTCATCATCTAATGGGTTGGGAGGTGTGACCGAGCTGCTAAGTTAGCAATTAAACTTCACAAATATCATTCGATTGCTTTTTTTTTTTTTTATAAGCCAGAGACAGGTTACCCCAGGTCTTAAAGAAAAACAAAAACTCTTTCCAAAACGTACACACTAAGGGAAATGCTTTCTCTTGTGAACCGTGAAATAACAACGTGGCTTGGTATCTAAACAAGATTTTAATTCTTTATCCTATGAAACACAGTCCTTGTAGTTGTGGTTCTAGGTAGAGAAAGGGTATGTTTCTGAGCAGCCAGTTTCTAAAGGCAGGGAAGGACTATGTATAAAATACATTATATTAGATAATATCTAATCTACGACAGGAAAATCTGAGAAATAATAGAGATTTGTCCCTTTGGGCCTATTGTTTAGATTTATTATTGTATTAAGAGTTGGAATCAAAGAGAAAAGGGCAAACAGGTAAAAGGTTATTTCAAGCCTGTAGCACAGCTGGCAAGAGCCAGCCTTCGGGGCCTGTGGGACCTGAAGTCTTACACCTCCACTTTGATCTTTAAGATGCAGCCATATTAGTTAGGACTGATTACCAAAATTTTGGTATACTAGTTAGGTTTTCCTCTGGAAACACATATGGTCCTCCTTGCTGGTGGGAATTCCCTGCCTTTAGGTATGTGGGATAAATATGTGCTATCTATAAAATAGAGAAAGAGTGCAAGACCTAGTAGATTTTTCTGAGTGTTAAATGCCTAAATGGACACATAACAGAAAATATTATTAGCTTTATCTGGGGACACCAGGGACACAGGTTAAAGTATTTCTCATCTAATTTGATAGTGAATAAAGCACTTAAAGCACTTGATGATTTATTGATCAAATAGAAATCAGGCACCAGACAACAGCTCCTTTTTAAATCCCTATTCACACGATTAAAAGCTAAGGGAACTTTTTTTTTTTTTTTTTACAGTTTTGCTCAGTAAGCTTTATAACATAAAGAATAAAAAGAGAACAGTTCTTCCGACCTATAAATCTCTCCTTTGGCTAATATGAATGACTACGGGGCACGTGAACCTCCACTGAACTGTAAACACTGTTTTAATGGACAGTAATGGCCCTATGATTTTTAGCTATTGTTCCAAAATGACTACCATGTTTATTGCCATCATTAAAAATGAATTAAAGAGTTATGAAACTCCTCAATAATGAGAACTCCAGCCGTTTATAAGCGGTGGTTCTCTTCTCCCCAGCGCACTCGAAGGTTCTGCTGCTGCGGGCTGCGCAGGCTGCGGGACAGCCGCCCGGGACCGCGCGGCGGGGCGGAGGGAGCCGCGGAACACCTCTGGGGGGAGGCTGCGAGGGCCTGGATGGCCGAGGAGGCGGGGGGAGGCCCGGGGCGTGGGGGGAGGCCGGGAAGCCCCACCAGCTCGCGCGCTCCCCGCGGGGAGGCGCGAACGTGGGTGGAGGAGGGCACGGGGTGTCTCGAGGCGCGGGGGAAGGACCCCGGGGAGAGGCGGCAGGTGCAAGAGCCGCGTGAAGACGGGGGCTGCGGGCCGCGAGGGGCGTCCGCGCGGCGGGACCTGGGCCCCGGAAGGCCCCGGGCCACGCGAGGCGCGGGCGCACGACCCGGCCTGCCCCGCCCCCGGGCCCCGCGAGGAGAGCGCCCCCCCCCCCGGATCCGGAGCTGCGGGGCGGCGGAGGGACCCGCTCCGCGGAGTTGCGCGCGGCCCGCGCCCTGCTCTCCGAGGGGTCCCTGGCTGGAGCCCGCACGTTTCTCTTTGCATTAGCAAAGCCCAAAGTCATCCAGTTTGCGCTAATCACCACAATTAGTCCTGAATTATCACCGGACTCTGACAGACGTTCCTTGTAACTCTCTTTTATTTCCAACAGCCCTAATCAGCCGCTCTCATTACAAACGCTGATTAAACTGCAAATTATCCAGCAGCGGCCCTGTTCCCGTCTACCAGCAGCTCGTTCAATATCAATTAAGGCCGAGCGGCAAAGCCTGCAGCCTCCGAGAGCTTCCAACTGCCTGATAGTGGCACTTATTAGTTTGGAAAACTAGGAAAATACTAATAATCAACAACCAAGGGGAAAGAGGAGGTGACCAAACAAAAGGAAGGCAGGAACGCAGCCGGAAAGAAAGGAGCGAGCGCCCCGCTCCCCTGGGCCCCGCGCCCCCCTGGGCCCCCTCCCCCCCCACTCTCCCCTGGGCGCCTCCCCCGCTCCCCTGGGCCCCCAGCTCCCCTGGACCCTGCGCCCCCCTGGGCCCCTGCCCCCCTGGGCCCCGCGTTCCCCTGGACCCCGCGCCCCCCTGGGGCCCCGCCCCCCAGGGCCCCCAGCCCCCCTGGACCCCGCGCCCCCCTGGGGCCCCGCCCCCCAGGGCCCCCAGCCCCCCTGGGCCCCGAGCTCCCCAGCCAACCAAGTTGCGCGGGACGCCTCAGGTAGTGTCTCAGCTCGCCCACCAGGTTTAGGCGAGGAATGCGTCGTATTTGAGCATTTACGACCAAACTAACTTCCAGAACTGCCTTCATCGAGTCGTTCCGAAATCCGTTTTCAATAAGCCGTTTCGTTTGACGCTTAAAAGACATTGACCTCGTCCCGTAAATAAAATGGGAGCTGATGACAGTTGATTTTATTTACCTATTGTGTCAAATTAGATTTGCACGGCAGAGCGCTGCTCACAGAGGCTGCAAAAAAATGCAGTCCGGCCGCCCCACCTCCACCCAACGTGGGGCTGAGGTGTGAGGACAAAAGCTGCCGGTCTCTCCCCTCCTCCTCCTCCTCTTCCTCCTCCTCCTCCCTCTCCTCGAATCAGTGGCTGGCAGGCGGGCGACCCTAGCCCTGCCCCTCCAAGGAGATTCGACTTTGCCAAGGGATTCAGCTGGGGTGAAGGAGGCCGCTGCACAAAGGTCGGAGTGGGGGGGGGCGGGTGAAGGTGGCTGGGACCCCTCAGTCGCAGCCACTACCTCCTGGGCCACCCTCTAGGCCACAGGCAAGCCCCACCACAGCTGTTCTTGCCCCCCATAGCTGAAAATTTTAAAATACAAAGGACCATGACTCACTAAAGCCAGAGAAAGGGGTTAACAGACTGCTCATTTCTGTCTAGGATTTGACAAAGGCTTGTGTTTGAGGATTTCTAAATCATTAATAATGTGTATTTCTTTGTACTAAAAACTGTTCATTCACTGATGGGCCTGAATCCCTTTGAAAACTCAAGTGAGGAGTGAATTAGCAGAGACTGTTTAATACTGCTAAGCCCACAGACTTACTCTTTAAAAAAAAAAAAAAAAAAGCCTGAACTTTAAGTTTTTGCCCCTTTCCTAAACTATGGAGCAAATGAATTGTAATTACATTTTATAAAAGATTTTATTTATTTAAGAGAGAGAATGAACCCGGGTGAGGGGACAGAGGAAGAAGGAGAAGCAGACTCCCTGCTGAGCACAGAGCTTGACTTGGGGCTCAATCAGAGGGCGCTGAACTCAAGATCTCAGCCGGTCAGATGCTTAACCAAATGAACCACCCAGGCGCCCCTATAATTACATTTTCTTAGACTTCAAATAAACAACAACAGGAAAAGTTTTCCTGCTCCTGAAGAGCTGGTTTGCTTCCTTCTTTCTGCAGTGGAAAAACCACATGACTCCTTTATTTTTCCTTTCGCATTGATTGCTAGGAAGCTCAGAGCTACTTCTCATGTTTAGCATGATGTCCACCTTTGTGATAGAATTACTTCCTCTCATTCCTTAACTCTATAGTTTTCCACTTTTCATTGGAAATAAGCAGGAATTAAATATCTTCTGAGAATTTAGTACTTTACACTATCAACCCTGCTTTGAAAGGTACAGCAATTTAGGAACTGAAAAAACTTTGGGTTCCTAAAAAAAAAAAGAATCTTTATAAAGATACCACATTTGCTTCATTGTGTTTCTGGCAATTACTTGCCTTCCAATTTTTGACAGAAACTCCTTTGATTTAAAGAATGTTTCTGCTCTTTCTCATCTATGAGAAGATGCCATTCTCATCTAGAAGATGCCATTGCTTTCTTCTGTATGTTCACAACCACTACTGGAGGCTAGGATTTCATCATCTTAGGCTCAAATTTCTAAGGCAGGAATCTAAGTAAGTCCCCCAAAGAGTGCTCCATCACTTGATCCCAAACAGCTCCTAGTACATTCTCCTGAAACGAATCTGTTTTCCTATGGCTTAAACAGCATTTCCTTATCTGCATCATTTCACATAGTTTGTTTACATCTCTTGAAGAATTTCTGTTATGCTAATTTGCATTTGCTATTATATGCTTTTCAGTGATCTCAAGCTTTTCCTACTTAAAAATATATTATTAACGACTTGCTGTGTACAGGGGTTTGCCAAACTCTGCATGTGTCACATCATTTGATCTCTAAACAATTTCAATATATAGGTGGCATTATTATTACTGCTATTTACTTATAAATCATATAAAGTAAAGTTCAAAGGTCCATAATTAGTGACCGTGTGAGTCAGAGACCAAGCATGGATTCTGAGTTGCCTGAATATTTGACCTCCTCAGTCTTTGAAGTAGGAATCAAGCTATCTGTTTTGTTTGCTCTTCTATCTCACATAATGAGAATTAACAAAAATCATGTATCAAGTGCCTGATTTTTTAAATCTATAGGACTCCCTCCCCCCAGCCATACACACATATATTTTTGAAAAGCATGACTTTGACAATAAGGTTTCCTACTCCAAAATCTGAGTAAATGTAATCCCTGGATTATCCATCTTCTCATGAAAAAGGGGAGAAACCTTTTCTTTTCTTTTCTTTTCTTTTCTTTTCTTTTCTTTTCTTTTCTTTTTTTCCTTTTTTCTTTCTTTTCCTTTTATTAAATCCACCCTGATCTGAATGCTACCAGCAGCTGTTGACACATACTTAAGAAGGAAGCATGTTTCTTTTTTTTTTTTAAGATTTGTATTTATTCATTCATGAGACACACAGAGAGGCAGAGACACAGGCAGAGGGAGAAGCAGGCTCCATGCAGGGATCCCAATGTGGGACTGGTCTGGGGACTCTGGGATCACGCCGCTGAGCCACCCAGGTTTCCCAGGAAGCATGTTTCTGGAGAGTCGCCTTCTGTGGGACAATACCCCAGTAACCACATGACAGGCCTCTCCAGCTGGCATGGCAAAACCATGTGAAACCCATTTCCAGTGTTTCGGAATTGAATATTCCAGGTAATAATAAGCTTCTCATTTGAGAACTGCTCAAAAGTCAGGATTAAAGAAGCCAGCTAACTACAGCTTTTAAATAAAGGTATTCGTGCATGAATTTGTAAATTTTCTGTAAAAGCTGAAAATATTCCCTCAGTCAACTTAGCAATATTGGTAGGAGAAGAATTTTGCCCAGATATCCTGAAATACGGATTCAAGAGAGTCCTAATCTTGATGAGCAAGGCCTAATTTTGGATATTTTTAAATCTAATTTTATGTCCTGTCATGAAAACCTTGAAAAATTACTTCCCATCATGACATTTTAAAAATTGCCTTTTATCCCTGAAACTGGAGAATAAAGATGCTTTTAGCAGTAAAATATGGTACAGGATAGGGCCTATGTTTAAAAATACTGCTGACAAAGACACATTTGGAAAAAAAAAAAAAAAAAAAAGTAATGCTACTGCCACTGGCGGGTTGATCCTCCTTGTCCGAACCTTTGGTGTAGACGTCTAAGAGGCCATTTCTACTTACATGGAACAGTTAGAGGTTATTGTAACCATCTTAGCAATAGACAGGAGCTCAGCTGGAACTGATATGTGTGATCACTGATTGATTACCTGTCTGCTTGATAGTGTGTAGTTGAGTGAACTCGTTTCCTTTACAGGACAGAAAGATTCACAAAGTAGAAAGTGCAGGTCCTTAAATTACATGAAAATTAATGTTAAGGATATAGTGATGAATCTCTGCATATATATGCACATATTATGGGTATGGGTATACACCGATTTAAGAAAAATCACAGCTTTGGCAGTCTATTTACAACAACATAGACGAAAAGATGTTATTAGTATCACAAAAGAGAATAATTTCTTCCTTTTTTTTAAAAGGTTTTAATTTATTTATGATAGTCACACACAGAGAGAGAGACAGAGACATAGGCAGAGGGAGAAGCAGGCTCCATGCACCGGGAGCCCGACGTGGGATTTGATCCCGGGTCTCCAGGATCGCGCCCTGGGCCAAAGGCAGGCGCTAAACCGCTACACCACCCAGGGATCCCCAAGAATAGGAATGTCTTATTCTTTTTCCTACCCCAAGAGCTGTGAAGAGTACCTTTAAATAGTCACCGTCCTTATGTATCTGCTGAAATCTGCTGCTGCTGTGAAGGTTGCTCTGGATCTTACAGTTCTTTCTTTGCTGGGCCCACACATGAAGGACTTACCTGCTGATTGAGGGCAGTTGCATTTTTGTGCAGTTTGTTTCTACTTGCTAATATGTCTCTTCAGAGCAAGTTAAGGCCTAGGCTCAAAACACTGCCTGCTGGGTTGCCCTGACCACTTTTCTTTGTTGTCTGAGCTCCATCCGAGGCTCTCCTTCAATTAATCTTTCTAGTGTTTTCCTAGTCAATGTATTGGTCTTCTTCCCACCACAACTCAGTGAACAAAAGCCCAGCTCTCATACCTGCCCTCATAAATCTCTGCCATGGACGAGGGGGTGCAGGCCTAAACACAATGTCCCAGATCTTCTCTTAGGTCAGAATTCACTGCCATTGGTTTATATACCTGAAGAAAGCCACTCATTCAACGAGGCTATCAGTGACTTTGTGTGAGTCTAGGTGTGCCAGTCATCAATACTATAACATTGGGTTATTATCATGAGGTGGTATTCTCAGAGTGGTATGTGGGCCTTAGCTTTTATGAGCAATGAATTCCTCTGAGGATCTGTTGAAGGTTAGACACCTCCTCCTCAGGAAAATGCACATATTCGCAAAATATGGAAATTCATGGAAATTTTTGTATAAAATTTTGGAAGGTTCACAAGTCCCTCTTCCTTAGAAATAGGTCTCTTTGGTCCTTGTTTGCTCTGAGTCAGGCCATCAGAGTTCTTTTTTTTAATGAACTTTTTTTTTTTTTTAAGATTTTAGTTTTAAGCAATCTCTACACTCAACATAGGGCTTAAATTTACAACCCTGGGCAGCCCGGGTGGCTCAGCGGTTTAGCGCCGCCTACAGCCCAGGGCCTGATCCTGGAGACCCGGGATCGAATCCCATGTCAGGCTCCCTGCATGGAGCCTGCTTCTCCCTCTGCCTGTGTCTCTGCCTCTCTCCTCTCTCTCCTCTCTGTGTATTCTCATGAATAAATAAATTAAATCTTTAAAAAAAAAAACTTACAACGCTGACATCAAGAGTCCTATGCGCTACCAACCTAACCAGCCAGGTGGCCCACTGTCAGAGTTCTTATTCATCACTAAGAACAAAAAAATTAATTGAGGGAAGATCGAGTCACTCTTTCTCAAATCCCTACAAAAAGCCATTAATACCTATGAAATCAGCTTCTCTTACAAACACCAGTGCAAACATTTACACAATGTTCCACTTTCAGGTTGCTTTGGTATCTTTAGACAGATGTAACTACATTCTCTCTCTCTCTCTCTCTCTCTCTCTAAGATTTTATTTATTTATTCATGAAAGACACAGAGAGAAAGGGAGAGACACAGGCAGAGGGAGAAGCAGGCTCCCTGCAGGGAGCCCAATGTGTGGGACTCAATCCCAGGACCGGTAATCATCACCTGAGCCAAAGGCAGACGCTCAGGTGCCTCTGTAACTACATTCCTAATAAATGCACATGGACAGCCCATACACTAAACTTTTACCAACATTACAGACATTAGAACAAAAGGAAATCTGAGGTTTTACTCTTTTTTTCTTTTATTTCTCCTTTCCCATCTCTGACAAATTGATCATAAATACTGAAATGACCAAAAAGAGGAGATGCAAAGCCCCATACAATCAAACTAAACTAATCAATTGAGTCAAGCTGTCTGTTTCAGATGGAGATCCTAAATCATACATATCTACGTACAGGAACATGTATTTAGGATTTCCATTGGAAATTTCCTCTGTGGAAACTAAGCAAAATTCTAGGCCTTCCTTAAAATGCAAGAGCAGATGTATTGTCAGATAATCTGTCATGTAGGTAACCAAAGTGGACTTTTAATTATGGGACATTAACTATGAATTAATATCTCATTATAACCAGAGTATAGAGCACATAAACTGCCATTAGAACTGAACATGTTTGTACTATATGGGATCGGTTTTGATTTTTGCTGCTCTCTTCCTTGGGTTTTGGTCCTACCTCCATCCAAAATGCCTTCTCCCAGTACTCAAAGCAGAGGAGCATCATCCTACCCTGTGGGGAGTGGCAACTTGAATGGCAGTTGCCCTAAACCTGGCATCAGGGTGTCCAGGCAGACTGTTTGAGGAGTAATGCTACCAACCACATTCCTATCCTAGCCAGGCTCTCCAGTGGCATCCTGAGATGGTAGTAAAACAACAACCCTTGTTCTGTGTTCAGCTCTCCCAATCCACATCTCAAGCCAGAGTATTATTTGGCTCAGTGGCTTCAATCAACTTTCTGACTTTGCTGGGTCTTGGGTTAGCTATCAACAAAATAGTACTTTTATTCCCAAGGACTCTGAGAGCCTTGGTTAAGCAGTTTAAGAATTCAAAATATGACAAGACGCTACAATAACAGTGTTTTCTAGAGAAATATTAGAAAACTGAGGGGCAAAGAGCCCCCACTGGGAATAGGATGCAACTACAAATGAAAGCAAAATAACTGACCAAGAAAAGGAGAAGATCAGGATGGCCACTGCCAACAAAGGACAGAGTTTTCCTACAGATCTATTTTCCTTTTAAGGATATTCATGAAAAATATATTCTTGAATATACTCCAAGTTTGAAAAAGTACCACATATGCATTCTTATTAACAATAAAGAAGTGAATAATGTAGACCAATAAAAGAGAATTTCAGACATTGATGAGGTCTAAAAAGAAAATTAAATGGATTGATTTAACAGAGAGAGACAGAAAGAGGCTACTTCAAATAGAGTTATCATGAAGAGATCTTTGACTAGGTGATATTTAAGCCATAATCTAGCCAACAAGAGGTCAAGCTAGGTAAATATCAGGGGTTGGGGGGGGATAGAGGGAGTTGGGGGAGAGCATTTCAGGCAGCAGAAATTGTTAGCATAAAGGTCTTCATACAGGATTGGTTTGGGTGTATTCTCAGAACAGAAAAAAAAAATTGTGACTGGAGTTAAATGAGAAGGCAGGGAATGATAGGAGTTAAGGTCAGAGAGATAAGCAGAGGCTAGAACCCGTAGGGCCTTGTAGACTGTGGTAAAGAATAGAAATTATCTAGATACAATAGAAAGCCATTGGAGGGTTTTAGCATGGGAGTGGTGAGGTCAAATTTGTTTGTAAAGCATCACTTTGACTTTAGGGGGGTGAAGAATGAATTATAGAGGGCCAAGAGTGGAAGCAGAGAGACCAGTTAGGAAACCACTGCAGATTCTCCAGAGAGGTGATGGTGGCTTGATATGGAGATACTTGTGAAGATAGGGAAGTAGATGGACTTGCGATATGTTTTGGACAGAAATGACAGGATTACTGATGGATTCAATGTAGAAAATGAGGGAGAAGAGAAAAAAGGTTGACTTTCAGGTCTTGATCTTGATTTCCTAGGTTGGTAGCATAAAGCTTCCTGAAATTTGGAAGGACAGGTTTTGTTGGGGTGGAGGAAGTAAGCATTCTCTTTGAGATATTCTTGAATGTCCAATAGTTCTAACCTCCCCTCCCCATAGTGATCACTCTCTTTGTTGCTTCAAAAGGCGTCTGACCTCAACTTTCTAGTTCCTTTGCTGTGCCCTGTGTGTACATCTGACCTTCCATTCCTTTCATTCCTCCAAAATGTCTGCTCTTGCCAGTCTGCCTGGCTTGTTTGCAGCCTTGACTGTTGGGCACTGTCTTCTCCATGCAGGTGTGGTTAGGTGTGTTTCCCTAGTAGCCAGCCCAGTCTCATTTCAGGAGTCTGGGTGTAGCTTCCAGGCTCCTGCTCTTCCCTTCCTGTGCTGGGCAAATTGCTTTGTCTCTCTAGTTGCTTTCTTCCTTGTTTGTAAAATGAATGAGATCAATTTTCAAAGTTGGGTTCCTAAACTAGCAGCATCAACATCACCTGGGAATTTATGAGAAATGCACCCATACCCACTGAATCAGACCTTCTGGGGTGGGGATCAGCAATCTTTTAACAAGCCCCGCAGCTAAATCTCAAAATTCATGCCAAATTGTGAGAGCCACTGAACTAGAGATTCTTTAAGCTCCCTTCTGGTGCTTACATTCTATGAATCTATTATCCTTTGATCATGATTTAAGAGATTTTAAAAATTTCTGTAATCATATCTCAAGGTTATGCAGTTCAGACAAGTGCAAGAGCATATATTGTGAGACACCCCCCTTCCTTATGTAATTACTTATGTAGTTTCTCCAAACATTTATTTAAATTCATCAGCCTCCAGCCATATACTTTTAAAGAAACTTTAATAAAAAATCACCCTGAGATTTATCACAGTGGAGTTGTACATCATTTTAGTGAATGGTTGAAAACTGCTGAACAGGTGTAATAATGCCTTTGGGATTAAATAATTGTAACTGAATTACATCTTCATAATGACAGCAAAAGGAGGCAGCACCTCTCACTGCTCTATCACAGTTGATTTTAGAAAGGCTATAAGAGTTGGAGCCCGTCTGAACCATTATTATCACCTACTGTTTGGGATGCTGTACTCATAAACTCTCAACAAAATTGTAATTATTAAGCTGTGGTCATGTACAGATTTCCAAGAGATGGAATAGGTGCAACATTTTATAATACAGTTTTCTTCAATTTAATCTATGTGATGCTAAAATAACGAATTGTTTCCCTCAATTCAGTTGAAAAAACAAACAAAAACAAAAGCAAATACCACCTAATTCAATTAAAGCTATTTGTTTGCAGTCACCACGACAAAATTAACACTTATTTAACTTAATGTCCTCTGCTTCTACTAGTTCCAGAGGCAATGTGAAACTTAAGAAAATAATTTAAAGATGTAAAGATTCATCACATTCTCAAAGCTCAGGAAACAAAACAAACAAAACAACCTGAAGCTCACGAGTCCTCAAACCTTCCACCAGAGAATAGAAATTTGATGTGTGCTGTTGTTTTAATAAACATAAAATTCTTTTTTAAAAGAGCTTTAAAAGATTATAAATATCTTGTGGGTTAACTTAGAAACACTCACTAAGTGTCTGTACTCGGTGCCTGGGCTAGGGATGCAAAAAAACAGACAAGGGAAGTGCATTTAAAGGTGTGCAAAGCGGTGAATTCTTAGTAAACAACTGAGTTTGAATCTCCCGTTTTCCAGGCCTCTGTGCTTTTGGTGAGCGTAAAAAACAGATCCTGCCTTCCTACACCATACCATGAGTCCAACACCTGCGAAGACAGCTAAAAGGTAGATCTCAGGTGCTCTTCTGGTGCATTCTTTTTGTCTTTAGTACAGTCACCTCAACCATCTAATTGTACCAATTTCTAAAAGAGATGTAACAAGATTTTAAGTGTGTGTTCTAGTTGATGCTGGAACTGAAAGAAAATGAAATACTCACAAATGCTTGTAGAATATAAGCTAAGGGGTTTTCACAGTTAATTGAAACATCTGAGTAAAATGAAGATTACCTGTGTTTTATGTCTGCCACTGATGAGAAAACGAGAGATTGGTGTGATGTACTCATTGGTTTGCGAATCTAAAGGTGTGCGGAGAGTGTCACAAATCACCTTGATGTCCCTGAGAAGGAGATTTTGCCTCTGAAGCTCTGATTAATAAAAAAAGATATTTAGCTAGATAGCTCTTGGTTGCCTATGCATCTGTGTGTTCTGACACATAGCAGCCCTTCATTTCAGGGCTAGAATAACTTACACTCAGGAAATCAGCTCAGGATTCATTGTCTTTAGATTAGTATATGTAAAACATCTCAGTTGGAGGCAGTAAAGAGTCAAAACAAATCACACCACACCTGGTTTGAAGATCTGTTCTCATTTGCAAAGGTAATATGAATTTGATATAAGAATACCGGATCATTTTTCCCCCTGAGCACAAAATTTGTTTATGGCCCATCCAGAAAAGAAGTGGCAAAGGTACAGAGTTAGAGGTATTCATCTCCTGCCACGTGCACGTCTGACCTCAGCCTGGTTCCTGGCAAACGTCCTGATTTTTTCTCTTATCTGAAATTGGGGGAGAGTTGGGAGGAGGAGTAGGGATGAGGGACAGCAGGAACCCTGAGGTAGAAAGCCCACCAGACCCTCCGTATCTACTTGCATGAGAACACACTGAGCTGAAAAACAGAATAAATTTGAATTCAAAGAAGGGGCCCCTGGGTGGTTCAGTAGGTGAAGCTTCTGACTCTTGATCTCAGCTCAGGTCTTGATCTCAGGGTTGTGAGTTCAAGCCCTGTGTGGGAGCTTGGTGTGAATTCAAGCCCAGTGTGGTGCCTACTTTTTGAAAAAAAAAAATTAGAATTCAGAGGAACAAATAAACCGATTGAACCTCAGTGCCCCATGTCAGACACTACATCCTACCTTCTTTAGTAGGGAAAACTAAAAGAGGAGCTCTTGTTTTGAAGGACCAAATAAGTAAGACAATTCCACTGCCCAGAGTCCAGAGTGACTTTGACCTGTTCAAGATTCCAGCTGGTTGAGGGCAGAGCCAGCCTCCCGGGCCAGCGGCCTTCTTGCACACCACCCTTTCCTGAAGAATGTTTCTCAGAGGACTTAGTTCTATAAGCAGGTAGCAAAACCAGCGTTTCAAAAACAGGGTGTGATGGTCAAATTCATGTGGTGTCAACCAAGTGTCGCGGGGGCAGTTTCCCGAGTCTGTTTGTCCTTGTTGCTTGCCAGTGGGGGGGTGCGGCTTGCGGATATAGGATGCAGTGTTCCCAGACGTGCTCGATACCAGAACCCTTTTCTGTGTTGAGCAGGGCGGCTTTGGGGGTCTAGTGGCACCCTGGGCATTCTTTGGAAAACTTGATGTCTACCAAGGTAGCCTGTAGTGAGTGCTCATTTGCTTGGAAGCAGGAGAAGAGCGGTTTGTCCACAGTGTGAATGGGGCACCTATGGGCAAGCAGGCCCCCGGTTCTGCACGATGCTCATCTGCCAAATGAGGCAGTTGGTCTACAACAGTGGTTTTCAGTGAGAAAAGGGGGTATTATTGCAACTGCTGGTGGTTGGACCCATGTCTTCTGGAGGCAGGGAAGGGTCTTTGGTGGTAGACCCAACTTCTCACACCCACACGCCCCCAAGTGGAAAACTCCCTGCTTTACTATTGTTGACCTAATAATATTGTACATGCATGTATTACTTGACCCTGCAATTCTTTTTTTTTCTTTCAGCAATTCTTCTTACAGGAAAAATTTCTTTCTGACAACCTTATATTTTACATATATACATATATACGTACATATATATGCACACATGTGCATATATATTTTATATACACATGCACACACACAGAGTGATAGGCAATCAGTGTTGGTAGTAACAAGGGATCAGAGGGCAGCCCGGGTGGCTCAGCGGTTTAGCGCCGCCTTCAGCCCGGGGCGTGATTCTGGAGACTCGGGATAGAGTCCCACGTAGGGCTCCCTGCATGGAGCCTGCTGCTCCCTCTGCCTGTGTCTCTGCCTCTCTCTGTGTGTTTCTCATGGATAAATAAATAAAATCTTAAAAAAAAAAAAACAAGGGATCAGAAACAACTAAATATCCACCAAAGGAGTATGTGTAGCCATTACAGAAAAAAGCTAACTCTAGATGTATGATAAATGAAAAAATAAAGCATGGACACAAGACATTGGGATAAAATTATATAACACACATCATTAATGTAAAAAATATGTATATATAAAAGCATATACATAAATCATATACTTATTTGTATATAGAATATCTCTGGAAGGATACTCAAGGAGCACAGCAGTGGTTGCACCTAGTGTCTCAGGGATGGGGCTGTCAAAAAAATGTACTTCACACTCTGTGCCCCATTGTACTGTTGAATTCTGTACCACATGCAAGAGTTGCTCTCCCCCTCCAACGCTCATATGCCAGTCATCACATCAAGACATGGAGTTTATTTCCCTTTGAATCTGGGCTGGCCTTGGGAAATGCCTGGGTGGACATATGCTTCTGGTAGGTCCACCCTTAGCCTTTAGGAGAACTAGCAGCTTCTGCTTATTCCCTATGAGAGGCCAACCTACCATGGAAGATGTCCAGTCACTCTAAAAATACTGTATTATATTCCACCCTCCACGTAGAAGCTTCCAGTAGGTGAGTAAGAAGCCATCTTAGACGTCACCAGCCCAAGCAGACACCACCACATGAAGTTGGAGGACCATGCTGCTGAGCCTATGAATGAGAATAGTTTTTGTTTCAAACCACTAAGTGTTGGGGTGGTTTATTAAGCAGAAAGAGATCTTTAAAATTATTGTATATTAAATGTAAATATGTAAAATAATTTCAAAGTGTTTTTCCCTATAAATTCATATAAATACAGGACTGAGAGTATTTTAATAGGAGGATAAGAAACACAACCACAGATGACTAAACTAGGGATCAGAGCATATCACCCAGGAGGAAAAAGAATAAAACAAAGGAGGGAAGAGGCAAATTTTGCTGACTTCACCAGTCACCCTGGGGTTTAACCTCGGTCAGAGCAACACACCCCATCCTGTCTCTTTCTCTCTCTCTCTCTCTCTCTCTCTCTCTCACACACACACACACACAAACCACACACACACCACTTAATTATTCTTGTAATTGGGGGGTGAAGAGGGAATATTAAACAGGTTAATTGCTACCATTGTCAACCAGAACCCAAGACTGTGAATTAAGAGTGTGTTCCACGTGACACCACTGGATGCCCTTTGGGAACTGATAATATGATAAAGAAGACAAAGGAACCTAAGTAGCATAACCTCAATATTTCAAAATAATAGATAGGTGGAAGGAGAAATTAGTTTGATTTTAATGAAAAAAATGAATTCTGAAATATTTTAAAGGGCTGCAGTTATTACTTTTAAGTACAATACATTTTATAAAGCTATAAATGGGTATCTAATAAGTTAAATGAGGTAAGTTAATGAAAGAATTAAGATTCACAAGAGGCCTACATTATATAATTATGTATCATAAAACAGAAAGTCCTTTAACATGTTAGAATTAATTGGATGACCCAGAAATTGAAGGTACATTGAAGTTTTAGTTTGAAAAAGCAACTAATTTCAGATTAATGCATTGTACATAGTAGGTATTCAACAAATGCTTGGTAAAGTAAAATGGACCACCTAGAAGGTCCTTCAGCAATTGTCACTCCCTCTGGACAGAGGACTACATCCAGTTCCCACTGCGTTCCTGGTAAATGTGCCTTCCCCCACCCTAAATTGTATCCAGAGGCAACAAGAGTGAGATGGTAACCGTGAACATGGTCCTGGTTATTTTTTTTTTTAAGCAAATCATTTTAAAACATCAGCAATATAACTATGAATAGTAACAAATTACTTGCTGAATAGTGTAGTTAAGAACAGCTAATTTAAGACATTTCCCTCAGAAAAATCCAATTGAAGTGTGAATAGGTTAACTGCGAAGGATTAATACAGGAGAGTAGAAACAAGCAGAATAACAGATCATTTTCCAGGCTCAGCCTGAAGACCTTCAGGTGATGTGGGAGGGAGCGCGTAAAAGAGAGAAATGAGCCCCAGACTGGAGGTGTGGAACCAAAAGTAGGTACCATCTCCTCCTCAGATTTCTCTAGGACAGGCCCCAGCACCCTGCTGTGGGTGATGAGCCCAGCTCTGAAGAACAAGTCAGAATATGAGGAGGAAGGACATTGTCATCCTCAGTTATAATATTAACTGGAATCTATCCAAAACACTACCTCGGGTAAGATCTGCTTCCTTAGTTCTTTTCATCAGTGGGGACTCAAGTGAATTTCTAAGACCATAACATATCTTAGTATCGAGATCAATACTGAATTAGCAGACATGGCTAAGGATAACTGGGGGGAAATAATTAACAAAATTAAGGAGGATTTGCACCACTGGGAACCATAAAAGTTATTTTATGGGTCCATGTAAATGTAATAAAATCTCTGTCTGTGCCACAATTTAATTTCACATCAAAAAGGTCCCCACAGATAGTCTGTAAGATTATTTTACTAAAATTGAATATGTCTATGCCTTCCTAGTCTAAGCAAAAAAAAAAAAAAAACTTACTCTGCCCAGAAAGTTATGTTTCATACAGAGGACAGGAATAAGACCCATCTCATCTCAAGCACTATCTAATGTCAGCAACTCATAGTAGGTAACATAATTAATTTTTCTTAATAATAGCACTTAACAACTGGCAGAGATGGAACATAATACATCAAAAAGATGTTTCCAAGAATAGCACATACTTTTTTCAAAATAAAAAAGTTAAATATTAACAATAGTGGAATACAAAAAAAGATAATGTCAATTATACAGACATTCTTCATATTATTGCTCTATATTTTTAACAGCTTTATTGGTACATAATTCATATACTCTAGAACGCACTCTTTTAAAGCATACAATTTAGTGGTTTGTAGTATATTCAGACTCGTGCAACTGTCACAACAGTCAATCTTAGGACATTTTCATCACTCCAAAAAGAAACCCTATACCCATTAGCAATCACTCCCCATACTCCCCCTCCCATTCCCCCCAGTAACTAGGCTATCATTAATCTATTTTCTGTCTCTTTAGATTTGCCTATTCCAAACACTTCATATAAATGGAATTATACAATATGTAGTCTTTTGTGACTGCCTTCATGCACTGAGCATAATGCTTTTAAGTTTCATCCATGTTGTGGGCTCTATCAGTACTTCATCCCTTTTTATTGTCCAATAATATTCCATTATATGGGAATATTATATTTTATTTATCCACCTATCAGTTGGTGAACATTTGAGTTGTTTCCACTTTTTGGTTTCTATGAGTAATGCTGCTGTGAACATTGACATACAAGCTTTTGTGTGGACAAGTTTTTGTGCTTTTTCATATCTCTTGAGTATATACCTAGGAGTGGAATTGCTAGATCATATGGCAAATTTACAGTTAAGATTTTGAGGAGCTGTCAAACTGTTTTACAAAGTGAATGCACCGGTTTACATTTATATTTACATTACATGTAAGTGTTCTAATATCTTAACATTCTCACTAACAGTTGTTTATGTCTCTCTTTTTGATTATAGTCATCCTGATGAATGCGAAGTGTTATCTCAGTTTGGTTTTGATTTGCATTTCCTTAATGACTAATAACGTTGAGCATCTTTTCATGTGCTTATTAGCCATTTGTATATCTTCTTTGGAGAAATGCCTAAGTCAGATCCTTTGCCCATTTTTTTTTTTTTAAAGATTTTATTTATTTATTCATGAGAGACACAGAGAGAGAGAGAGGCGAAGACACAGGAAGAGGGAGAAGCAGGCTCCATGCAGGGAGCCTGATGTGGGACTTGATACCAGGTCTCCAGGATCAAGCCCTGGACTGAAGGCGGAGCTTAAACCGCTGAGCCACCGGGGCTGCCCCGTTTGCCCATTTTTAAATTGGTTTGTCTTTGTATTCTTGAGTTGTAAGAGTTATTTATATATTCTGGATACAAATCCCTTATCAGATATTATTTGCAAATATTTCTCTCCTTCTGTGGGTTGCTTTTTCACCTTCTTGGTGTTCTTTGAAGTGCAAAAGTTTCTAGTTTTCATGAAGTCCAATTTATCTATTTTTTTTCTTTTGTCACTTATACTTTTGATGTCCTATCTAAGAAGGCTTTGTCTAACTCAAAGTCACAAAGATTCACTCCTCGGTTTTCTTCTAGGAGTTTTTAAAATTTATTTATTCATGAGAGACACACACAGAGAGAAGAAGAGACATAAGCAGAGGGAGAAGCAGGCTCCATGTGGATCAGGCACAAGCCTAATGTGGGACTCGATCCCAGGACCCCAGGATCACGCCCTGAGCCAAAGGCAGGCGCTCAACCGCTGAGCCACCCGGGCATCCCTCTTCTAGGAGTTTTATAGTTTGAGGTCTTACAATTTAGATCTATAATCCATTTTGAGTTAATTTTGTGTATAAGGGAAGGAGGAAGTCCACTTTGATTTTTTAATTAATGAATTAATTTTTATTTTTTTTTAAGATTTTATTTATTCATGAAAGACACAGAGAGAGAAAGGCAGAGACACAGGAAGAGGGAGAAGCAGGCTCCAGGCAGGGAGCCTGATGTAGGACTCGTTCCCAAGACCGAGGATCACACCCTGAGCCAGGGGCAGGTGCTCAACTGCTGAGCCACCCAGGCGTCCCTAATTTATTTATTTTTTAAGATTTTCTTGCATGTGGGGATCCCTGGGTGGCGCAGCGGTTTGGCGCCTGCCTTTGGCCCAGGGCGCGATCCTGGAGACCCGGGATCGAATCCCACGTCAGGCTCCCGGTGCACGGAGCCTGCTTCTCCCTCTGCCTATGTCTCTGCCTCTCTCTCTCTCTCTGTGTGACTATCATAAATAAATAAAAATTAAAAAAAAAAAGATTTTCTTGCATGTATATATCCTATAACTATATCTTAAGTGATATTATTACTCATTTTTTTCTTGTGTTCTGAGAAATACATATTGTTAATACAAAAAGGAGAAATATAGCTTTTGGTCCCTCCTCTTATACTCACATTCAGTTTGAGGAAATAAACTTGTACTTAGTCAATGCCCAAAGGTACCGACCAGCCTGTACACCTGAGAGGTGACCATTTGACAGACGCTGGAGTGAGTGAGGGGAGTCATTGCTTCATACCCAAAAGTGAATCTGGAAAGAAAATGGTTATTTTTCTCTTATGAATTAAAAAATATTATAAGAACAGATAATACTCAAAATAGGCAAAGGTACAGTAAAAAAACAACAACAACAACAACAAAAAAAAGATTTCTCAAGATTGCCCTTAGAAGCGCAAAGTAGCACAATGCTTTCTGGAAAGTAGTTTGGCCATATTTATCAAAAGCTTCAAAAATATTAATTCCATTTGATCTAATCATCCTCCTAGGAGTATTCCATAGAAATAAACATTTTGCTCACATGGGTATATTTACAAAGGTATTTATCAGAATTTTTAGAATTGAATTCCTTTCCTACTTCTGAACTTTTTTGATTTCACAAAAAATTTTGAGCATGTACCCCCAACACACATATATCTATTCATCCATAAATTATGTATACAAACATACTAATTTATATCTTATATGGCATATATGTATTAAATTAAAGGAGAAGGTAAAAAGGAAATAATACTTAAAAATAAATGTAAATTTATTTTATTTATTAATATTACAGAAATTCATTTTGATTTCAATGAAATTATTATTAATTACATTGTAGTGAAAACAGTGTCCCTAGAACATGAGAGACTCCTAACTCGGGGAAACGAACTAGGGGTGGTGGAAGGGGAGGGAGGTGGGCGTGGAAGGGGAGGTGGGCGTGGAGGTGACGGGCACTGAGGGGGCCACTTGATGGGATGAGCACTGGGTATTATTCTATATTTGGCAAATTGAACACCAATAAAAAATAAATTTATAAAAAAAGAAAATAAAAAAGAAAACAGTGTCCTTGAATATCAAATCCAATAAGATAATTATATTTTCTTTTAACAAGAGTCTTATTTAGTTGTAGAAGTCTCAGCTTTGCCATTTTGGGTTCTTCACATGTCCTCAGGTGATTAGTGTTATCTTAAATTTGAGGTCTATTCACAAATTTTAAAACTATCTTGAGGGGTTAGTTTAGTTAAAATGGAATGATGCAGTCATAAATCCATTTAACAGGGGTACACAAAAGTATAACACATGGCAATACGCTGGAAATCAACTAACTAGGAAGTTGACTGAATTCCTCAGTTCTGTGTAACTCCCAACTCCTTTCTTCCTTAAGGACTCTGTTCACATTTCTGTTTGCTGTCAGTGAAAATATGTGTCAAGTATTGTCCACTGTCAATCCATATTAAATACAGGTATAAATCTATATGTAATCTCTAACATTTCCCCCTGTATCCTGGATAATTCTCTTATATCCTTTCTAGAAAGAATGCTTAAATTAAAAAAAAATCTTATGTATGTATGTATGTATGTATTTATTTATTTATTTGAGAGAGAGAGCATGTGAGAGAGGAGAGGAGCAGAGGGGTAGCCAAGATGAAGCAGAAAGAATCTCAAGCAGACTGCACAGAGAGCCCCACTCAGGGCTCTATCTCATGACCCTGAGATTATGACCTGAGCCCAAACCAAGAACTGGATGTTTAACCAACTGAGCCACCCAGGTGCCCCTAGAGAATGCCCAATTTTGGAAATAACTGTCATAAAGCTAAATGTTTAAAAATTGAGTTCTGAAGTCAGACCATATTCCATATCCTGAATCTCATACTGACTGATTCAGTTTTTAGATCTGTAAAGGAAAGATAACAGTATTCTGTCCTTCATGAGGTTGTTGTAAAGATTAAGATAATGTTTATGGAGTACTTAACATATTTGGTTAATGTTAGGTAATATTATTACTTCAATTTTTTTAAAAAGATTTATTTTAGAGAGAGATCACACATGCATGAGCAGGAGGAGGAGCAGAGGGAGAGAGTATCTCAAGTACACTCCCCACTGAGCACGGAGCCCAACATAGACTCGATGTCATGACCCTGAGATCATGACCTGACCCAAAATCAAGAGTAGGATGCTTAACCGACTAAGTCATCCAGGTGCCCCCTATTACTTCAATTTTTCTGCAGGGATTATTTATTATTTTTTATTCAGGAAAGGCAAACAAAACCTTTAAAAAAATTAAGGCTTGCTATGAAATTACATAAAGGTGGGGACTCTGGCCTGTGTTGCTTTTTTCTCTGTCCCCATTTGTGTAGCTCAATGTCTGGCCCATGGTTGTGTTTGTGAGACAGGTGCTTACCTGCAGTAATAAAGAGATCTTCCACTCTGTATACTGGTGATTGCAGGAGGCAGCAGGGAGTGTAGTCCTGAGTAAAAGCACAAAATGTAGTATTTACTCACAGTGATGCTGAATTCCATTGCACAATCCAGGATATATTTAAGTGGTTTGCCTTTACCATATACATTCTTGTAGCATTCTTCCCCACATAAAATTCTCAAACCATCAAGACTTTAGTCTTGGGAGCCCATGATCTGAAAGTCACTCAAGGAATTTGTAATAAATATGTAGCTGCATGAGGATGGGAAGTTCTAATCACTAATTTATTTTAAAATCAAAGCAGAATCATAAATAAAATGTAAGTTATACCTTGAAACATATCTATCCTTCTTTTATATTTCCAAGTCAAGTTATATAATCAACCCCTGCATGTACAAGTGTTTTGCACAGAAAAGTTTTGTCCCTTGACCACAACCTAACCTGTCAGATGTCATACAAATCCATCCTATTGATCAAAGGGAAATTTTCGGTGTGGCTCCTTGCACAAATAACTCTTGGGACTAGAAAAAATAGCTTGCCTGCATGTCCTGCTGCTGAGAGGCTATAAGGTTTTCCAATCTACGAAGCACTGAATATTTCATCAAATATTTCTTTAAAAGCAAACCTAGCATATTTGATTCTGAGCAAGTCACGATTTGTACTTTTTTGAACTTGGGGTTGTGAGCCAGTCATCCATAACATCAAATGCTTATTTGAGGGCTCCAGCACAATTTTAGTTGAATTAAAAGCTGCCGTTTTGAATTTGAAAATAGACAATTTTATGCAATTTATTTTAAATTAAATGTTGTGGAGTGTAAAATGTTATCTGAAGGCATTATTGTACCAAGGAGTGTTCCAAGTTACGTGGCTGCAGGTCCTAGGAGCTAGTTCTCCGTTCGGCAGGACTTTCCTTGAGACTCACTATTTAGATTTCAGAGGGCTGCTAGGGACCTGAGGTATACACTAGATGAGTCCGGGAGGAAGGTCACATGAAGAAGTGACTTAGAGGTACCCTCGGGCACAGGGCAGCTCCTATTCCCTCTCACCAGACTTCTCCCACCAGTGTGCACTATGGGGCTACAGCCTCCCTGAAACCTCATGGAATGATGGGACCACCTCTGGGCCCAGGAGAGTACGCAGAAGTTCCAACAGGCCTTTCTTCTGCTCCCTGCTTTTTTCTGCGCCTGTGGCATGCACCTCAGTGATACTGCTCCTGGCTACTTGGGGGAGCCTAGGTTTCCCTTGGTCTCCTAGAAGCTCTTTCTTTACATAATATTCTACGGTCATCATCAAGTTTAAGATCATGGCCTTTATAAATCCAATCTGAAAAAAAAAAAAAAAAAAAAAAGAAATCCAATCTGTCTCAGCCAGTTTGGCAAATGAAAGTGGAGGACGCCCAGGGGGCTCAGTGGTTGAGCATCTGCCTTCGGCTTGGGGTATGACCCCGGGGTCCCAGGCCTCAGCCAGTCCCACATCGGGCTCCCCGCATGGAGCCTGCTTCTCCCTCTGCCTGGGTATCTGCCTCTCTCTCTGTGAATCTCATGAATAAATAAATTCTTTAAAAAAATTTTTTTTAATGAAAATGAAAGTGGGACCAGGAATCAAACTTGCATACTTAAACCTATTCATTATGATCTAGTGAAAGAAAGAAGCTTGAAGGATGAGTCAAAGTAGGATTGTAATTATAGCTTTGTTACCCAGTAGCTGTGACCTTGGGTAAATTATTTTAACTACTCTGTGACTCAGTTTCTTCATTTTCAAGCAGGAGTAAATAAAGCTATTAAAACTCGGTTGTGATAATCAAATGAGATTATATATATGAAAATTCTCTCCCAAATTTTTAAAGATAATACAAACTAAAAGACAATTGAAAATACTATCCATGTTGACATATGAATGGATAAAGAAGATTATATATACATATATATGTAAATGGACAGCTGGGTGGCTCAGAGGTTTAGCGCCACTTTCAGCCCAGGGTGTGATCCTGGAGTCCCAGGATCGGGATCGAGTCCCACATCAGGCTCCCTGCATGGAGTCTCTGCTTTTCTCTCTGCCTGTGTCTCTGCTTTTCTCTCTGTGTGTGTATCTCATGAATAAATAAATAAAATCTTAAAGATAAATATGTGATGTATCTATATATGGATGGAGCTAGAGTATATTATGTTAAACGAAATAAGTCAATCAAGAAACACAGTTATCATATGATTTCACTCATCTGTGGACTTTAAGAAACAAAATAAAAGAAGGGAGGGAAAAATAAGACAAAATAAGAGAGGGAGACAAACCATAAGAGACTCTTAATCATAGGAAACAAATAAGGTTGCTGGAGGGGAGAAGGTGGGGAGATGGGGTAACTGGGTGATGGGCATTAGGAGGGCACGTGAAATAATGAGCGCTGGGTGTTATATGCAAATGATGAATCACCAAACTCTACCTCTGAAACTAATAATATACATCATTTATATATAACATCACTTAAAAAGTTCTAAAATAAAAATAGAAGATTACAATAACACAAACTAGAAATTACTAGAAAATATTAGGCATCATTTTTATTCTATCAAATTTTTTAGGGGAGGAAAACCTTTATAATAACAAGGCCTAAAAAAAAATAAAATAAAATAACAAAGCCTGTTTGTTATTCAGGCCTTACAAAAAAAAATGTAGAAGATCCATTAACAGGCATTGATCTGAGGTAAAGACCTAAGAAAACTGTTGAGTTTTAAACAAATAAGCAAAAGGCCCAAACTTGATAGTGAGGTTTCTTGCCTGATCTAGGTTGAAGTAACTTGAGTCTTGGATTTATCTGAGCTTGAGGACAGCCCTGCCACTTTCTGTGGTAGCTCACATGTCATGACCAGGTCATAAAAGCCTAGAACAATCTGGTGCCTGCCCTGCTCATACCTACACTACCATGTAAAGCATTAATACTTGTCACTCAAACCCAATGCCTAGGAAGGATCTGGGTTTTGAAATTATTGCCGTGCCTCCAATGCAGCAGCCTCTCTTTTACTCTGTTTGATGTCTAGAACCGACTTTTCCATTTCTGACCACTCATGAGTTTTCTTTTCTTTCTTTTTTTTAGAGATTTTATTTATGAGAAATACAGAGACAGAGGCAGAAGAAGTAGGCTCCCTGGGGGGAGCCCAGTGTGGGACTCAATCCTGGGATCCTGGGATCACGCCCTCAGCCAAAGGCAGACACTCAACCATTGAGCCACTCGGGTGTCCCACTCGTGGGTTTTCTAAGAGCAGGGCTAGGCATGGCCTCTTTCAAACAAAAACTGCAACATCCTCAGATTGGCTATATACCCATTTTTAGCAAAGAACTTTCACCATATCCAAAATTGGGGTTCAGCCCTATATCTCCATGTCTGATATCCTGAGGGATTGCTCAATATAAGCCAGGTGGCAGGGAGGGAAAGGCACTGCTGAGAGAAAAATGGCCAGGAATGAATGGTCTGGAAGAATGACATGAGGTGGCAGGTGCCACGGAGCTGTACTTTGACACTTCTTATTCTGGGGCTCCTTGGACAGTCCGGGGGGTCCAGGAGGGCAGGACTGAGATAAATATGTCCAGGAGCGCCAGTTTCTGTTGCTAAGCGACCCCTTCGGAGAGAGCCAGAAAGAGTCAGGTACTTTCTGATAAACTGGAGAGGAAGGTAAGCAGTGGAGACCTGCGGGAGAGATTGTGCGGAAATGCCTGCTGGGAGCATTGGAGGCTGACACGGGGCCCAGGGAGCTTCCGCGCAGCACCAAACCCGAAGGCCTAGAGCCAGAGAGGGAGCAAGCAGGAGCTGACGCAAGATAACCAGGAGGGGAGGTCAGAGCTCTGATTAAGCATCAGCCATCCGCCCTCCTTCTGGAAACTCAGAGACTTATAAGGAATGAGAAGGACTAAAGTCCTGCTAGTCTGGGTTTGTTTGCTTGTTTGTTTTGAGAGAGAGAGAGAGCATGAGTGGTGGTGGGCAGAGGGAGAGGGAGAGAGAAAATCTTAAGCAGGGTCTACAACCCAATGTGGAGCCCCATGTGGGGCTCAGTCTCATGACCCTGAGATCATGACCTGAGTCAAAAACAAGAGTCAGATGCTCAACAGACAGGGCCACCCAGGTGTCCCAGAGGGCCTCTGCTTTAGTAGACCTGGGCTCACGAATCAAGTGCCCTCATAGTGGATGAAGAGGCATCATGGCTGTGCAGGGTGCATACAGAATAATTCTATTGCGCATTTTCAGTCTGGTTACGTAACAGTCCCCCCTTCTACCTAGCATTAACAGTTATTTAGCCAGTGCGCCTCTAGTGTTCATGTGGAGGTCGATTTAGAATCTCAAAGGTGAGGTACACCTTATTCCCCAAGACCCCATGAAAAAAATCAAAGATGTATAAACAGCCTGTGGCAGCTTCTTTGGCTGAAGATCCTCTCCATTCTTTCCTGGTGGGTCTAAAAATCATTGAAAGTGGAATTAAAGCTTACTATCAAGAAGGAGGAGGAGGAGGAAGAAGAGAAAGAGGAGGAGTGGGAAAGAGGGCAGGGATAGGGGGGAGGGGGGGAGAGATGAGGCCCGGAGGAGGAGGGGGGGAGGAGGAGGAGTAGAAGCTTCCTTGTGTTTGACCAATGCCTTGGGTCTGCTTTCTCTGTGTGGATGCCCACTCCTAAAAAGTACCTGCTTTAGCTCTACCTTTGCTATATCGACTTGTTTGTGGTTTAAAGATCCCCTGGGACATATTGCGAGAAGGAGAATAGCCAAGGTACAGAACAGGTGCATTCTTGGGCGTCTGCTACATATTGCCAAATTGCTCCAGGTAAGTTTATGCCATTTCATGTACGCACCAAAGGTTAATGAGAGGGCCTCATTTTCCTGGGCTCCCTAAAAGCTTAGCCAGTTTATTAGTTGGAAAAGAGCCTCTATTTATTGCCAGAGATTTCATTTTTTAAATTACAAACTATTCAATGATTTCAACAAGATTTTAATGGAGCTTTTGTATTCTGTTCTCTGTTCCATTAAAAAGCACTTTGGAGGTTAATAAGGAAATTTCTGACCTACTCCTTGCCCTCATATATTAGAGCAGCTAAAGGAGCTAAATAATATGCTCAACATTCTTGAAACAGGAGACAATAGAAGACCTGCAAAAATGTGTGAATCTGGAAGGACAAGGATAGGTCCATGGTCCATGGCAGGCAGGGAAGACTTCATGGAGGTGTGACTGGTGCTGGGTCCACAAGATGGGTGGCATTTGAGTAGCTGGAAGAGATGTGACAGGACATCGTGGGACGGAATTCAGGCAGGAACAGAGAGCAAAGTCTTGAGCTGGAAATGCACAAGGTATGTGTGTTGGCTCAGGCTCTGCAAGGGGAGCAGACGGCAAATGGACTGCAAGGATTTGATTACAGGAACCGCCTTGGAGAGAACCCAGGAAGAGGCTGGAGGAGGCTGGGGAAGCTGGCAGACTGTGATGCAGCTCAGTGAAGGAGAGAGGGAAGGAAGGTTGAGTGAAAGCATCCAGGACTCCCTGCAGTGTGATATATGCCTGCGAGAGATTGTTAGGGAATCCTAACACAGGAAATCATGCCAGCACAGGAAATCATGTCTCCTGGGAACAGGCTGCCTTAGTAGTTCTGCTGCATCCAGTCAGTGTCTGGGAGCAACCTGGAAGAAGCTGGAAAGTGAAACCTTGGTACAAACATAATGATGGATTTCACAGCATAGCAGTTGGGATTGTTGGTCCATGAACTAACTCCCTGGATTGGAGGTCTACACGTGCATTCTCATGGCTGCCATAACACAACGAGGAGAGAATGAGATTGGCCTCACTGGGCAGGGGACATTTTCCCAGAGGTAGAAGAAGTTTCCTACCTTCACCTTCGAGAAATAGCTTGATTTCTATGGCTGGACAGAGAACATGGTGGTGATAGAAGCTTTGCTAATGCAACCTCACCCCTCATACATCCTGGAGGCAAGGCTGTGGACGTCAGATGAACAAAGGTTGTGTTGGATGTGGGGGGTGGGCCCTTGACATCCATTCCTCCTTCCGGTGTGCTTTCCTGTATAGGAGAGTTGGGAAAACTAAACACTACCTTTTCTTTTTTTTTTTTTTTTTTAATTTTATTCATTTATGATAGTCACAGAGAGAGAGAGAGAGAGAGGCAGAGACACAGGCAGAGGGAGAAGCAGGCTCCACGCACCGGAAGCCCGATGTGGGATTCGATCCCGGGTCTCCAGGATCGCACCCTGGGCCAAAGGCAGGCGCTAAACCGCTGCGCCACCCAGGGATCCCTAAACACTACCTTTTCTAGATTCCATGGCAGCTTTTTTTCCAGATGCAAATTAAGGTCTGCCCATTATTTGCACCTTTAGGACATATGGAAGACAAAAGTTAGGCAAAGGCCGTCCTGCTATTCTCAGATGGGTTTCTTTGCTGGCAACTGAGATCATAGAAACTTGAGGCTTTTAGGCAGGAGCATTTCGGGGTTTATTCTCCAGCTTCAAGAGCTGGACAAGCTTCAAGAGTTGTGGGTGCGGCAGCTTCCAGAACTCTGAACCACAGCTGCAGTGGTGTGTTCTGGGTCGTTCCACTGGCGGCCTCCTGACTCTCCATTCCCAGCACTGGCAGAGGAAGCGCTCCCTGGAGGGCTCGGTCAGCAGTGGACTAGAGGTCAGGCTGATACTGCTTTTCCTTTGCAATGATTTTTGTTTAGTTTTGTTATAGGGTCTCTTTTTTTCCTGTGCCATACAACGTTATTAAATATTGTTGGTGATATTGCCTATGCTGTACTTTTCTTTCTTTTTAAAAAGATTTCATGTATTTATTCATGAGAGTCACAGAGAGAGGCAGAGACACAGGCAGAGGGAGAAACAGGCTCCCTGTGGGGAGCCCCATGTGGGACTCAATCCTGGGACCCCGGGGTCACGCCCTGGGCCGAAGGCAGGTGCTCAACCACTGAGCATCCAGTGTCCCTATGCTGTACTTTTCATCTTTAGGACTTAACAATTTTGTAACTGGCAATTTTTACCTCTTAATCCTCTTCATCTATTTTAGCCAACCCCCTCTCTTCTGGCAACTACCAATTTGTTCTCTGCATTTAAGAGGTTTTTTTTTTTTTTAAGATTTTATTTATTCATTCATGAGAGACACAGAGAGAGAGAGAGAGAGAGAGAGAGAGATAGGCAGAGACACAGGCAGAGGAGAAGCAGGCTCCATGCAGGGAGCCCAATGTGGGACTTGATCCCGGGCCCCCAGGATCATCAGGCCCTGGGCTGAAGGCAGCGCTAAACTGCTGAGCCACCCAGGGATCCCCAAGAGTTTGGTTTTTTAAAACTTCTTTGTTCATTTATGTTTTTAGATTCCACGTGTAAGTGAAACCATATGGTATTTGTCTTTGTCTGACTTAATTCACTTGGAATAATACTGTCCAGGTCCTCCACGCTGTCACAAATGGCAAGATCTCACTCTTTTTTATGTCTGTAATATTCCATTGCGTTTGTATGTATGTGTATGTGTATCTCTATATACATATGTCTATCTACCACCTCTTTATTCATTCATCTATGGATGGACACCTGTTTGCTTACATAGTAAATAATGTTGCAGTAAACATACGTATGCATGTATCTATTAAAATTAATGTTTTCATATTATTTGGGTAAATACCCAGTAGTGGAATTACTGAATCATTTGTGTATTTCTATTTTTCACTTTTTGAGGAAACTCTAAATTGTTTTCTGCCACCGTATTTTTTTTTACAGCAGTTTTAGGTTCACAGCAAAATTGAATGTAAAATACACGTAGTTCCCACATATCCCCCACGTCCCCCTAACCTCCCTTTCTATCAATATTCTAGCACCAGTGTGGTACATTTGTTACAACCAGTAATCCTATGTTGACACTTCATTGTCACTCAGAGCCTATACTTTTACATTAGGGGCATTCAAGGTGTTGTACATTCTATGGCCTTTGACAAATATGTGACATTTTCCACGATTATATTATCCTACAGAGTAGTTTTACTGCCCTAAAAATCCTCTGTGCTTTCCTTATTCATCCTTCCCTACCTGTAACCCCTTGCCAAGCACTGGGTTTATTTTTTTGTTTTTGTTTTTTTACTGTCTCCATAGTTTTACCTTTTTCAGAGTATAGTTGGAATCATACAGTGAGTAGTCTTTTTAAATTGGACTTCTTTCAGTTAGAAATACACATTTAAGTTTCCTTCATGTCTTTTCATGGCTCTATAGCTCATTTCTACTTAACACTGATTAATAGTCAGTTGTGGGATGCCTGGGAGGCTCAGTGGTTTAGTGCCAACTTCTGCTCGGGGGGTGATCCTGGAGACCCGGGATCGAGTCTCATGTCCAGCTCCCTAGGTAGAGCCTGCTTCTCCCTCTGCCTGTGTCTCTGCCCCTCTCTCTCTCTCTCTCTCTCTCTCTCTGTGTGTGTGTGTATCTCATGAATAAATAAATAAAATCTTTTAAAAAATTTTTTGTTGTATGGATGTCCCACAGTTTATGTATCTATTCATGTACAGATGGACATGTCGGTGTTTCCAAAGACTTCGTAAGCACCTACTTCCCTGTATTAAATACCCAGGTTAGTTTCCATTTCCTGAACTTTACCCTGGCTGCTGTAAGAAGAGAAGGTGTCTCTTAAGATATATATCGTTAAAAGAAAAAAAAAAGATATATATCGTTATCATGAGGTTGAAGTCACAACAAAGTGGGGCCCAGCTGAGAGGCAGATTTACTTCACCATTGCTTTTCTAATTTACATGTTCATCATATTAATTCAACTCCTCAGACATCTCCACCTTTTTCTGTTTCCCAGGAAATTAAGAGATTACTGTCACTGACTAAGCTCAAAAGACAATTAGGGGTTTAAAATTCCAGCTTTACTATGTGCAAACCAACAGAATTGGGCTTTCCTTGTCTCTGTGCCTTTGCCCCTACAGATAGTTCTTCTCTCCATACAAAAGCACACTGAGCTTTTTCTCATCTCAGGGTCTCTCCACTTGTGTTATGTGTTAGGGATACCCTTCCTCCAGCTTAACCACCTATCTGACCCTTTTGCATCCTTCAGGTTTTAGCTTAAATGCTACTTCGTCATGTAATGTAAACCCTCACTGTTGTTCTCTATGATAGCTCCCTTTCTTGCAGAAAGATGTACTTAATTCAGGCCATAAGAATCTCAAGCTTTATTTCTGATCAAGCAAAAGCAAAAGCTTCATAGCCCAACAATGAAACATGAGTGGCAATATAGAAGGGAATTTGTTTCCATTATCTGTTGCTATGTAGCAAATGATCTCAAAACTTGGTAGCTTATGACAACAATTTGTTGTCAACTCTCAGAATTCTGTAAGTTGAATGACTTCAACTGGGTGGGTGTTTTGTTGGTCTTGCAATTTCTCATGTAGCTGTAGTTGGACAGTGGCTAGGCCTGGCACATCCAAAATGGCTTCACTTACATGTCTGGTGCTTCAGCGGGGTTGACTGGATGGCTGGATACTGTTGGATGCTAGTGTGGCTAGGTTTTTTCTTTCCATGTAATCTCAGCTCCTGGTTCTGTCACCAAAGCCTTCCCACATGGTGTGTTCATGCAGGGTGTGTTCAGCAGGGTAGCTAAACTTCTTATGTAGTAGCCTAGGCCTCCCAACAGCACAAAAGAAGAAGCTGCCAGGCCTTCTTAAGACATAGTGCTAGAACAGATACAACATCACTTCTGCTACATCTTTTGATTAAAGCAAGCAATAGAGCCAACCCAGATTCCATGGAAGGAGACTGACTATACAGAAATGTGAATACCAGGAAGCCTGGTGCATTGGGGTTCATCTTTGCAGACTAGCTACCACAGTACTTAAACATTGTCAGTCAGTGGACCTTGCCAACATCCATTAAGCTGGCTAATGAGTAATAATGATGATCATTCAGGATGATGATGATGATGAATGAGGAGAATTCTATTTGCTGTTTAAAACAATTTTTCTCCTTGGAAATTGAGATAGTTCATAGGAAACCATAGGAAGATTCTCCAAGAACTAGGAGCCAAATGACAATCTAAGAATCAAGAAAGTTACAAGCTACATGTGATGGATGATATTAGCCGTCTGGAAAAGTCTTTAGAACTAATTTCTAAATCACTCAAGAAGAAAAGTAGCCATTAAATTTCATAAATAGGAGGGTATTGGTAACTTTAAGCAGAGAGGTTTTAATGGACAGTTGGTTTGGAAGCCAGAACAGTGGGTTAAGGAGTGAGTGGCAGGTAATAACATGAGCAGAGCAATTTAGCAACTTTTTCAAGGACGTAGCTAGGGGTTTTGATGCACAACTAGTAGGAAGGAAAATGGGTACAATTTTTCAGGATGTTAATTGAGCAGCAGATAATAAAAGCCTTGAATATATTAATGTCTTTTGATCTAGTTATTCAACCTCTATGAAATTAAAGAATTAATCAGACGTGTGCAAAGATTCATATAACAGAAAATTCATTTAATGAATTTTTAATTTTATTATGAAGTACACACCTTAAATACAAAAGCATGCACAAAACATTGGATTTTATTTTGAAGAATAGTTGTAAAGGATGCACCTGGGTGGCTCAATCAGTTGAACACCCAACTTGTGATTTTGGCCTATGTCATGATCTCAGTATGGGATTGAGCCCCACCGGATTCCACACTCTGCATAGAGGCTGCTTGAGATTCTCTTTCTCCTTCTCCGTTGCCCTTCCCACTGCTCATGTACGCTCACTCTCTCATTCTCTCTCAAATAAATAAACCAAAAAATCCCAAAAAAAGAGTGGTTATAAAGTAAATACCTAGGTAACCACCATCCACGGTAACAAATTAAACATTGATCCTCATGTGCCCTTTCCTATTGTAAGTAACAATTGTCCTAACTTTCAAACAATGATGTATTTGCTTTTCCTGTATGATTTCATTTAACATTTTTTATTGTTGATGTATGTGGTTCCAGTTTATTAATTTCTGCTGCTCTCAGAGTACCTTCTATCTGAGCATACATTCTTTCTGCTGTAAATACATGTGTGTAGGGGTATGTGTCTGTGTGTTTAAATATCAATGTGCCAAGAAAACAAAACACTATCAATGTAGAATTCTAAACCCAGTGAAAATATCTTCCAAGAATGAGGGTAAAATAAAGGTGTTTTCAGATTAAAAAAAAAAAAAAAACACTGAGAGAATTTGTCAGCAGCAGACTTGCTCTAAAGGAAAAACTCGTGAATATATAGCTTGGCACATTGAAGATATCATCCCACTGGTTTCTTGCTCCACTTGCCTTCGGAAGCATAGCTTTTAATCTATCTGTTGCTCTTTTCAGGTAGATTACATTATATTGTTGGCTGCTTTTAAGATTTTGTTTGTTTGTATTTGATCTTTTGGATTCTGACTTCAAATAGTCTTTGTCCTAGATATCCTATATTTCTTTGCCAGCTCTTTGATGCTTTTAAATATATTGTCAGCATGGTTAGTTTGTTTTCAGTGGGAGTGTCTATCTGTGAACTTGGACTGTCATGATAAAACATCATGTTTAATGACACAAAATGAGAAATAGTCTTATGGCCTCAAATAACTACTGATAGGTAAAATGATATATCCTTTCAGTGGAGTGCTATACAGTTTTAACTTATCTTTTTAAAGAGAAAAATATGTCAAAAAAGCATACTGTCTTACTATCATCAAAGCAGGGTGAAAGGTAGGGAGGGAACTTCTATGTTTTGGGAGCTTCCTATGTGTTAGGCTCTGTTCTATGAATATTTCTAGGGACCACTGCTTTAATCCATACAATAACCCATGACACAAGGATTATTGTTTATCATCTAAAGAAGAGGAAAGGCTCTGAAGGATTTAACAACTTACAGACAAAACTAACGTTTTTGTCTGTATACTAACTATCTGAAAAAAAGATACTAACAGAAGGCTGGCCTCTGCCAGGAGCTAGGAAAAAGATGAGAGAGAAAGCAAACTTTTGGGGAGCTCTGTCTGGCTCTACACAAGTGGTAAGGGTACAAATTGAGTCATGTGAGGTCTGGTCAGTTTTCTCAGTGTATCTCTGTAGTGGCACGAGGCAGTTATATTCCCATTCGCACCCCACGGCTATCAGCTACCTCCTGACTCTCATATTTCCCAGCAGCAGAAGAGATGTGTGTCCCAGTTTAACCATCTAGGCAGTGGTATTTCCCACTATAAATCAATACTTTGGCTTTAGAGTTTATTCATTGGTCCCGTGTAAGTTGAATCATGTGACCCCATTACTTTAGCTCATTCAAGAGCTAAAGTTCTTTTGCACTCCCACAAAGTTGAGCAACAAAGCTGAGAACCAAATCCTAGACCCAGGGGACACTTCAAAGGTAATGACCTGGGAACCACTCACTGGCAGCCAGCCGGCCTTTCTTTTTGATATCTTCATTTTGCTTCATTTAAATGCAGTTTGATTAAGGATGATACTTGTTATGCTGAGCACTGTGTATTATATGTAAGTGATGAAACACTAAATAAATAAATACAATTTTAAGTGCAGTTTGAATAAGCTATTGAAATACTCTCTTAGTTGTTATTTTTATCTTTCACATCCAAACCACTCTTCAATACATTTCGATGCTGGTCTAGAATTTGAAAAAACATTCCTATCTTGGCAGGGAGCCTGTAATGCTAGAGGAGGGAGAAGAGACGTAAGCCTTCCCGTGCTTCCTGAATGTTTCCTGTTTCTCTGAGGTCATGTTAGCATCACTTTTTTTTTTTTTAATCTCAACATCCCTTCCTGTAACAGCAGCATAATTCAGCCTGCAGTTGTTCTCAGTGTTGCAGAACCAAATGCATCCTGCTCTCTCAGAGATCCCTGTGTAAGCTGCCTGATGCCTTCTCTTCAGAGGTCACCTTCCTCCTCTGAGTTCCTAAGTTTTACTAATTCCAATTTCTTTCTTTTGTCCCCCAGTTTTAGGGGCGGATGTGCTTCTTGCAGTTGCTACCTCTGTAACACCCCTTCTTGCTCTCTTATTTACTTAGTTAACAACTTTATACCTAGTAACAATGATATTTTCTCTAGTCTAGTAACTGATGTGGTTTCTGTCTCTTGACTATACCTTGAATGATACAGATATGTGTATGAGCTGTAATTTCCCTGCCCTTTCTTTTATTGAAATTGGCAAGAAGATATTTACTCATGTCTAAGAATCTGTATATGATTTGCAAAAAACAAAAACAAGATGAGCTCATATCAAACAATTTGTCAAAAGAGGAAGAAAACTAGAAGAAATAAATGAACAATATATTTAGTGGCACATTTTGTAGCTGTTTGATTTTTTCCCCCCATTCTCCATAACTGAGCAGTTGTTTGAAGTGCTCTTGTATCTTTTTCTTACTTCTGGAAGCCAATAAATCCCAAAATAATGCCATTACAGTAAAACAAGCTGCATAGCCCAAAGATGGATTTACTGGAATGATGTCAAATGCTTGTTTCCATAGTATTGAGTGCTTACTTTAGGACTTTTTCAGAGCTGACATGTCAGAAGGTTATTATTTTGGCTTGAAGAGAGACTTGAAAGGATATTCTAGGGGAAAAGAGCATGGCTTAACAATGGCTTACTTCTGGGAGGGTCCTGAGGCTGTCTCAAGGGCAAAGGAAGAACAACTCAGGTACACGTTTTGAGTAGTTTGTAGCCAAAAATGCCTCCAAAGAAAGAATTCAGCTGGCATGTCAAAGAAATAAGCCAGTCCTGTAGCTTCAACTAAAATGTGAGTTAAAAAATTGTGGCTTTGTGTAATTATTCAGGCTTACATTGTTGAATATTACTGAGGAACATACATACCATGTTTAGGATGTCCCAATTTAAGGGGCACCTGGGTGGCCCAGTCAGTTAAGCATCCAACTCTTGGTCTCAGCTCAGGTCTTGATCTCAGGGTTGTGGGCTCAAGCCCTGCATTAGGCTTCACATTGGGCACAGAGCAGACTTAGGGGGAAAAAAAGAGTGGGAAAAAAAGGATGTCCAAATTTAGAAAGGAAAGCTTCTTAGGCAGTACTGATGTGAAGAACAAAGGTAGAAGAAATGTAGAAAAAAATTAAATTTCCTTACAAATGACAGCTTATTGATGCATGCTTTAACAGAGGCAGGGTGACCTTCTTCCAGGAACTCAATTGCCTTAATGTTACTACTCTGCTAGAGGCCACAAACAACCTTAGCTTGACATTAGCCTGACTTACAAGATCCTGTAAGTCTCCTTTAACATATTAAAATCCCTTTGGAAACTTCCTTTATCTCGAATCCACCAATATATATATTAGCAATCATCCTCAACACATATGCTTCACTAATATGCATCTGAAGGGTCTCATGATTAAGGTTTTACTACACAGTAGTAAATGACTTTATCTTAAATAGCAACTAGCCCCTCAAGGTCCTGAAAACCTTGCTTCCAAATTCCTTAGAGACTTACACTATTCCTAATCCCCTCCCTACTTAAAAGTTATATAATCAGTCACTCCTCACAATCCCAGTGAAGCTCTTTCTGCCTATGGGTCCTGTCTACATGCTTTAATAAAACCACCGTTTTTGCAACTTAAGACAACTCAAGAATTTTTTCTTGACTGTTTCCAGACCCTGACCATCATATCATATACCCTACCAGAGGATCACCTGCTTGTATCATAAATTTTCTTCATTCTCCCTCAAAGCCAGAACTTCCTTCCATCATAAATCTAGGTTACACAGATGTAGGTTAAGGCAAAGTTTATGGAAATAATTATGTTTTTGTTCTGAGCTAAGCCCAGCGCCACCTATATCAGAGAAATTGCCCCATGCATTTTCTTCTTATAGAAAGTTTCAACATTAATATCTATAAAAGCTGGGCAGCCCCCGTGGCACAGTGGTTTAGCACCGCCTGCAGCCTGGGGCGTGATCCTGGAGACCCTGGATCGAGTCCCGCGTCGGGCTCCTTGCATGGAGCCCGCTTCTCCCTCTGCCTGTGTCTCTGCCTCTCTCTCTCTCTCTCTCTCTCTCTCTCTCTGTGTGCCTCTATGAATAAACAAATAAAATCTTAAAAAAAAAATCTATAAAAGCTTAAGCCTTTCTGAGGACTGTGATTATAAGACATGCAATCTTTCCCACTACTGTCATAACCCTCTGTTCCAAGCACCATACCAAAGTTATTTGAATCAAATAGCATTGTGTATCTAAAGCATTTAACTCTTGATTCCTTGCTACAATCTTAACATTACCATCAGTAAAACCTCCATTCTAATCTTTGTCTTGCCTCATTCACACAGCTTTAATTATCCCCTTCTTTCAAATGTAAATTATCTCCCAAGAAAGCAGACTATTAGACATCATTTTCTGTGAATGATAATGTAATTCATATGGCCATTCTAACATAAAGGTGGAACTATAAAGAACCTATATTGTTGTAAGACATCTGCATTTTGCTTAAAGTGGTAAATACTAGCTCTGAGTGGACTATAAATGGTTAGGTATGTATATTATAATCCCTAGAATGAATAAACACACATGAATGGCCTTGAAGAGATACAGACAAAATGACAATAGATATATTAAAAATATTAAAGAATATTCAAATAATGAAAGCAAAACAGCAAAGGGGGAAATGGAGAAACAAAAAATGAAAGGAACATATAGAAAACAAGTAATAAAATAGTAATCCAACTATATCAATAGTTATATTAAATGTAAATGGTCTAAACACACCAAATAAAGACAGAGATTCGTCAAACAAGACCAAAATATATGCTGTCTACAAGAAATTCACTTCAAATGTAATTAAAGCGTAAAGGTAGAGAAAGGTATACCATACAAACACTCATCAAAAGAAATAGGGAGTGAATATACTGAGATAAGACAAAGTACAGTTTAGAACATAGAAAATTGCCAAGGATAAAGGGAGACATTGCAGGTTAATAAAAGAGTTAATTCACCAGAAAGATGTGACAGACCTTCATAACAACAGACCTTCATAGCTACCATACAGGAAGGGTAGAAGACTGTAACGCCCTTCTCTTTATAATAGATAGGACTAATAGAAATTCAACAAGGATATAAAAAATTGACCAATATCATCAAGTCACTGGATCTAATTGACATTTATAAGAGAATTATCTTAGAAATTAATAACAGAAAGATATCTGGAAAATCCCCAAATAACACATTTCTAAATAATCCACAGGCCGGGGCAGCCTGGGTGACTCAGCAGTTTTGACCACCTTCATCCCAAGGCGAGATCCTGGAGACCCAGGATTGAGTCCCACCTCGGGCTCCCTGCATGGAGCCTACTTCTCCCTCTGCCTGTGTCTCTGCCTCTCTCTCTTTCTGTGTCTGTCATGAATAAATAAATAAAATCTTAACAAAAGATAATCTACAGGTCGAAGAGGAAGTCTCAAGGGAAATTAGAAAATATTTTGAACTGAGTGAAATAAAAATGCAACAGAATTTGTGAGATACAACTAAATTAGTGCTTAGACAGAAATTTATAGCACTTATAAATGCTCATATTAGAAAATGCTCATATTAAGGGTGTTGCATGGAATTGTTGAATCACTATGTTGTATACCTGAAACTAATATAACACTCTATATTAACTAACTGGAATTTAAACAAAACTTAAGGGACACCTGGGTGGCTCAGTGGTTGAGCGTCTGCATCTGCCTTTGGCTCAGGTCACGATCCTGGAGTCCTGGGATTGAGTCCCAAATCGGGCTCCCCAAGAGGAGCCTAATTCTCCTTCTGCCTATGACTCTGCCTCTCTTTCTGTGTCTTTCATGAATAAATAAAATCTTAATAAATAAATAAATAAAAATTTAAAAAGAATAAAGTTAATCTTTTCCCTAAAAAAAGAAAATGCTTGTATTAGAAAAATATTCATATGCTTATAATAAAAACACTCATATTAAAAATAAAAGTTTCAAAACAATGATCTGAGCTTCCCCCTTATAAAATCAGTAAAAGAAGAGCAAATTAAGCAAAAAGCAAGCAGAAGAAAAAAAACTGCTAAAGTGAATAAATGAATTTAGCAGGGTCACAGCATATCAAGCTAATATGTAGGATAAAAGCAGAACTCAATGATGCTAAAAATAGGAAAAAACAATAGAGAAAGATCAATGGAGCCAAAAGCTAGCTCTTTGAAAAGGTTGAAAAATTAATAAGCATATAGCCAGACTGGTAAAGTATAAAAAGAGTAAAGGTATTGAAAACATATATTCAAACAAATACTGGTACGTGAATATTTATATCTTTTTTATTCACAATAGCCAAAAGGAGAAACAATTCTAATGTTCATTAACTGAAGAGTGGATAAACAAAATGTGGTACATTTATACAGTGGAATATTTTTCAGCCCTAAAAAGGAATGAAATACTAATAAATAGTACAACATGGATGAGCCTTGAAACATTATGCCAAGAGAAAGAAGTCATATTCAAAAGGTCATATATTATGTGATTCCATTTACACGAAGTATCTGTAAGAGGTAAATCCATATAGAAAGAAAGTAGATTACTGGTTGTCAGAGGCTTAAATGGGTACAGGATTTCCTATTGGTGTGATGAAAATGTCTTAGAATTAGAGGAGGTTATGGTAGCACAGCATTATAAATGTATTAAATGTCACTGAATTGTAAAAATTAAAGCAATTAACGGTTAATTTTATATTGTGTGTATTGTACCTCAATTAAAAAAGAGAGGCATAATTTGCCGATATTAGAAAGAAAAGGATGGACACTACAGACCCTATAGTCACTAAAAAGATGTTAAAGGACACTTTATCCATCCATAGTGATAAACAACTATATCCATAATTCAACAACTTAGATGAAATGGACAAATTCCTTGAAAAACACAAACTACCAAAATGCAGGAAGAATTGGTAATGTGAATAGTCCTATACCAGTAAGAAATTGAATTTACAGTTAAAAATCTTCCAACAACAACAACAAAATTCTAGGCTCATATGGTTTCACTGGTGAATTTAAATAGGAAACATTTAACAGAAAAATCTTTACCTAATTTTAATTCCATTTCTACTTAATTTTCTCCAGAAAATAGGAGCGGGGGAACAGCTATTTTATGAGGCCAGAATGATCCCATTATCAATAGCAGAAAAAGAGAAGACAAGAAAAGAAAGCTACAGACTAATATCCCTCAATACAATGTTAGAAAATAAAAGCTAGGAACATGTAAAAAGGATAATACATTATGACCAAGTGATAATCATTTTAGGAGTGAAAGGTTGATTCAATAAGCTGAAAATCAATCATTGTAATTCATCATGTTAACAGACTAAACTAGAAAATCCTCATGATCATCTCCATAGATGCAAAAAATGAAAAAGAATTTGACAAAATTCAACAGCCATTAATGATCACAACTCTCTTGATAAAGAGCATCTACAAAACAACTACATCTGGTTTCATGGTTTAAAAAAAACCCTGCATGCTAATATAAAAAGTAAGGACAGGATATAGGAAGGAAGATATAAACTATCTCTATTTGCAAATAATAAAATTGTCCATGTAGAAACGTAGAAAACTTCATGGAATCTGTAATAACAACAACAAAAAACTTCTAGAATAAATGAGTTTAGAAATATTACAGAATACAAAATCAATATATAAAAATTCAATTGGTTTTTATATACTTGCCAATGAACAATTTGAAATTGGAATTTTTAAAATTTATGATAGCACACACACAAAAGTAAATACTTACCTATAAAGCCTACAAAATACATTCAGGATCTATATACTAAAAACTATAAAATACAGATGAAAGATATATGTTGTATCCATGAATTCTAAGATTCCATATTGTTAACTTGTCAACTTGCCTCAAATTGACGTATAGATTTTATATAATCCCAATCAAATTCCCAGCAGGAATTTTTGTAGATAACAAAAGGCAGATTCTAAATTTAGGTTTAAAAGTCATTGAAATCAAATGGACAAAAAAATTCTGAAAAAGAACGACAGAAGACTCATACCAGCTGATTTCAGAATTTACTATCAAGCTGCAGTAATCAAGAAAGTGGGGTAATTGGCAAAGGCCTGTGGTTATAAGACATACAAATTGCCTCCTATACACACACACACACACACACACAGATATATATATTTATATATATATATTTCCCAAGCACACACCGAAGCAAGTGGAATCAGTGATGTTTTATATTCCAAAGCAGGCCTGTGACAGAGACTTCTACTTGTCCTCAACTATTTACTCTTTCTTCTTTTTAGTAAGAGAACCCCTGACTTTTAAAGAGACACTGGAGACTACATTTTCCCTCCTCTCTTGTAAATAGGTGTGGCTCTGCAACTAAGTTCTAGCTAATGCAGATGTGATCAGAAGTGTTTTAAATATCTTCCAGTTTGTGCCCTTACATGGAATAAGAGGCTGGAATAGGAGCCATCTATGAACATGCAGGGAAGGGCAACATCCTAGAACTCAGAATATATCTAGGCTTCTAGAAGAGCAATCCATCTATTTTATTTATGCCAGTGTTATTTAATCTGTTAAACAACTGAAACAACATCCTAACAAAAAAAAAAAAAAGGGAACCAGTACTCTTCTTCTCGCTTCCCAAATATCAGAAACATTGAAATGACCTGAGTTCTTATATCCATTTACAATTAATTTCAAAAGCAAAAATAGGGATAATGAAAGCTTAAAGGGTCCAGTGAGTGTTCAGCTTAAGCAGTTTACAACAGCCACTGGCAGCTAGGATTTTGTTTATTTACTCTGAAGCTTCCTTTTCTCCTTTTGAATATTTCACCAAGTGTTCAGCTAGCCTGCTGTTATCATTTTGTAACCAAGAAATACATTATGGTCTAGAGAGACAGTGCAGGTTTGTTTTTGTTTTTGAAGATTTTATTTATTTTAGAGAGAGCAAGACTGAGAGAGATCACAGAGGGAGAGGGAGAAGCAGACTCCCCGCTGAGCAGGGAGCCCAATGAGGGGCTTCATCCCAGGACCCTGGGATCATGACCTGAGCTGAAGGCAGCCACTTAACTGCTGAGCCACCCAGGTTCCAGTTTTTTTGTTTTGTTTTGTGAGACAGTATGTTTTGAATGCTGTTCCCCACTACTTTTTATTACTGTTAGAACAATTAAAACATAGCTGCTTGATTTGTGTGATATTCAATCAAACTTCACAACCATTTACAAAATAGTATATGTAAAACTTTTTTTAAATCTTTACTTGTGGAAATTAACTTTTATCAAGCAAAGAAAGCAAACTTTTACTATGTGTAATAGCGTGTACAACTTCAATTATGTTCCAGTTTTTATTTGTAGGCACTAATTTTTATTTAGTATGAATTAATATTTCATTCCAAGTATATTTACTAATGATCTGGTGAAGGCAAATTCTCATTTTTAAATTTAATTTAATTTTATCTTATCTTATTTGTTTATTTAGAGTTTATTTTTAAGTAATCTCTACACCTAACATGGGACTAGAACTCACAACCCCGAGATCCAGTCTCATGTTCTACCGACTGAGCAGGCCAAGTGCCTCCCATTTTGTTTATTTTTTTTTCCATTTTGTTTAAACAAAGAATTGAACATACTAATAAACCCTTTCCTGCAATTTTATTGATTTTCATCTTTGTTTTCCCTTAATTCTTGGGAATTGCCCCACCTGAATTTTCTTTTGTTGTACTAAAAGAAAAATACAGGCTGCATTAAGATGCAGTATTTTAAATATTGCTTTAAATATTTTTTTGATGTACAATGTGCCCTTCAGGGTGATGAAAGTTCACTTACATACATTCTGCCCTAAAATAAATGATAATTATTATTAATCATTTATTGAACATTTACTACATGGTAAGAATTTTATCTTTATTTACACTCTTGCATTTTATGATATTTAAGTCTTTCAGAAGAAAAATGAAAAATTAATTCCTTTTCTGAAGTTACATAGCTAGCATTAAACCCAATAGGCACAATTTACATAGAGTATATTATTTATTTTTTATTCTTTATTTTTTGAGAGAGAAAGAGAATGTGAGCAAGCAGGGAAGGGAGGAAAAGGGAGAGGAAGAAAGAGAATCTTAAGAAGCTCCATGCTTAATCTCATGACCCTGAGATCATCACCTGAGCCAAAATCAACAGTCTGACGCTTAACCAGTGGAGACATCCAGGCTGACCCTACAGTATTTTAAGTGTATTCATTTGAAGGATATTTGATATTGCAAATTACCAATAATAGATTTAACACGTGAGGATTCCTTTCATTTATTGTTTGCAGAAGATCAGTCCTATGATATTCATATCTCAATTTATAACCTTCATTTATAGATAAGTAGTGGTTTCTGTGATAATTCTTTGCAAATTCATTGAAAGAAACAAACACTGCACAATTTATTAAGTTTTACTACTTATCATAAATTATTACATTTATTATTTTACTAAAGAGCATCAATTCTGGATAAATTTTTTTCTTTGCCTACATGAGTAAGGGTAATAATAATAGTTACCATTTATTAAGTACTTATGATGTGCCAGGCATTGTGCTAGCTCTTTTATATATATTATCTTATACAATTTTCACAACCACAACACTCTGATAGATACTTTATCTCCACTTTACAGTTGAGGAAATGGAGTCTCAGAGAGAATTAGTGAACTACTGACATTTATCCAGTAAGAATATATCTTAGCCAGGTTCTAAATCCCTGCTTCTAATCATTTCAGGAGCATTACTGCATTGCTGAATGCCAAAACATTTGAGTAAAGAGTAGGGAAAAAAATCAGTCATTAATTACTGGCTACTTGGTGTCTCATGGACTCTCAGTTGTACTGAATTCAACTGTATTGAGTTCCATTACTCTGCTTTCTTATGTGGCTAAAATTCCAAGGAAAATTGGTGGAGTTCAATTAGTCTAAAATTTCCAAATTATTTGGAAGCATTAACTCTTTTAGGAAAAGAATTCTTAAAAATCTCAATTATATTATTAAACGACAATCACACCCACACATCACATGCAAAAAATATGGTAATAAGGGAAGAGAAATAATTTTGGTTATAATTAAATAACAATACAATAATTAATTATTAGAGTACTAATGTTAGAATTGGAAGTTGTGGAAGTTTAAATGAAATTTGTCTTCAATTAAGAAGTCATCTTTATATTACTTTAAAATATTAGGGAAAAAGCCATTTCAAAAAAGACTTCTTCCCCTTGCGGACTACTCTGCAGAATCCTAGTAAGCTTTCACAGATGACAGCTTAATTTTTTTTTTAATGTTAGGTTTGTAAACCAAATTTTCTAAGCCTTAAGTAGTTTACTGTAATAAGCAAAAACTGTTAGAAGATAAATTTTTAAATAAGTAATTTAAAACCTGTATGAAAAAATCTTGTGAAATAGTATTTAGAATATTCTTTTGATAATCTAGAAACTGTACTGTTGTCCAGAATCCTTATCTTTTTTGTTACATTTCCTATTGCTATCAAAAAAGAATATAAAATGACACCTGAAAATATTTAACACCTAAGAAAGATGTCTTATTGAAAAGAATAAAGAGTCATAGAGAGGAGAAAAATAAAATCATCATAAATATTTTGGTGGTAGTTTCAAATAGAACAGTCATAGAGTTCATGATAAACACATAAAAAGATTTTATCCGTAGCGTGAAATCCAAAAACACCTTTCAGGTCTCTCTTGATTGACCCTGAATAAAAGTCTTACTTCAGGTGACAAAAAAAGGTCCATTAATGTTGCTCATGCATTTCAACATAAAAATGGAATGGAATCATTGACTACAGGTAGAAATGTGCAAAACTACTCAAGATAAATATGCTGCTTTGAGGCTACACATTCACTCCACTTTTGTCTGCCAGCTTGATTTTTGAATTGGGCACTCATGGATAAAAGGTATGTGATCTGAAAAAATAGTGTGTGTCTTTTAAAAGTCAGTGTCATGTAATGTCATTCCTTTTGGCAAAATTTATGTTACATGGTATTAGACTATGGCCGAGCTAATGTAACATGATGCATTAAAAACTGCACATCATGATTGCAATATGTGTCAGAACAATGAATTGTTATATCAGATACCTGTTCAGCTGTAAATAGGGCCCTCTCTAAGTCACTGACAAAAGGATTATATTCTCTCAATGCCTGTATAGAAGTTCTATTGTGTAAAACATGTAGCCGTCCAACATCCATACTCTGTGACCTGTGGCCATTTAAGTAGCACGTTTACTACATGCATATGATGAGAACACAGCACATTATGAAAACCACAGTTGGAGATATTTTTGTTTTCATAGGGATATTCCAAATATCCAATGGTTATAGCCTCCCTTCTGCCCAACAGAGACATATACATGGAGCTCTAATGGATTTTTGTATCAGTTAGAAAATCCTTTGGACTGCTAGTAACAGAAATCTCATAAAGAGTAGCTTAAATACATAAAGATTTGTTTTTATCACAAGAGTAGAGATAGACAGCTGCTGGTTTTGGTTTTCGTTATGGCTTTGAGACAATAGCTCAGTGATTTCAGGATGGTGTCTCTGAAAATTTTATCTTTCCCTTATGATTGAAAGATGGGTATTTTAATTTCAGTTATTCCATCTACTTTCATAGAAGAAGTAGGAAAGGGGCAGATCCCTGTCTTTACCCCTTTCATTAAGAAATCCAAATCATTTCCAGCAACCACCTACACATTCCACTTAGATGTAATTGTCCAGAACAGTGTACTTGGAGACCTCTGGCTACAAGGGAAGTTGAGAAAATACGCCCTACAATGGAAGCACACAAGGAAGAAGCGTTTGGGGAATGAATGTTAGGTAACCGGTTAATAGGGTCTATTATTGATGCCACTAATAATTTATAAACAGAGCAGGAAGTATAGTATGAGGAAGGCTTTAAACAGTGATGAATTCATATGGTAAAAAATTAATATTGACCTCTACCTAACACCATACACAAATGTGAATTCTGGTGGAACGTACATCTAAATGTGAAAGGTAAAAAAATAAATCATCTATAATAAAACAAGGGATAATACCTTTATGACCTTGTGTGTAGACAAAGATTTCGTAAATAGGGTATAAAGAACACTCACCATAAAGAGAAAAATGTCATACCTGGATTGCTAAAATCTGAATCTAAAATTGAGAACTTCTGTTCATCTAATATACCACCAAAAAGGTGAAACAGCAAGCCAAGAGTTGTGTTGTTTCCAATTTATTGCTATTACAAATAATCCTACCTGAGCATTCTTGTGCATGTCTTTTAGGAAAGATATGTAAGCATTTGTATTTGATAATTGCAGAAGAATTTGTGGGCCACGGGGCATGCGTATGTTCAGCATATGTATACTTTGTCAAATCATCTTGGGTAGGCCCCAGTGCATGGTAAGCTGTAGCTGGACCTTCCTCCAGAAGTTCTAAGAAGTTATGTGTTCAGTCAGAAGTATATAACTAACTAACTAAAAAAAAAAAAAAAAAAAAAAGAGAAGTGATATAACCAATGCCCTGGCCAACACTCTTGGATTAGGAGAAACTTTGTTCGGTAGAGAAAAGACTGGGCCACAGGTGTCATTAGTCTACAGTGGGATATATTAGCTTCCCATTTCTGCTGGGACAAATTACCACAAACCTAGTGGCTCAAAAGAACACTCGTAGAGTATGTCCTAACTTTCAAACACATTTTTCCCTGTGTCTAGTATGAAGTCGTAACCTAGTTCCTCATGGTTTTTGGGACCAATTCCCACTGCCAATATAGTAAGTTTTTTTTTTTTTTAATTTTTTGTGGGTTTTTTGTTTGTTTGTTTTGTTCTGGTAGTCCATTCAGTTTAGGAGCCCAAAGCAATAGTATAGTAGGCAGAGCTTCAAATTCAGTGGAATTTTTACTGTTTCCTGTAGTAGAAGCGTTCTCCGTGGAACCAAGACCTTTAACCTAATAGAGCCTAAGGTGGCATGGACAATAAGAACAAATACTACAAGTAGTTTACTGAATGTTATGGTAAAAGTTGCCTATCCTATTTCCATCAGCTGGTTTCTTGGTTCCATTCCGTGTATTCTGTGTATTGAGGGACAGTATGTCAGCTGTTAGTTTAGTGCGTATGTTGTATCCTGGGGAATGGTTCTCCAATCATACAGTGTACTGTCCCCAAGTTGTCACATTAGCTGAGTCTTTAACAGGTTGTACCATCATTCTATTAAACTGGTTGCTTCTAGGTGATGAGGCATATGGTAAGATCAGAGGATTCTGTGGTCTCATTGTTATATGTCGTTTGATCTCAGGCAATGTTGAGTATAATACCTTGTCAATAAGCAAATCCCTATCTAGAGTAGATGTGACTTTTGTAAGGATAGATCACTGTCTTTGTCAGTGTAGATCCTTCAAAGCAGGAGCCAAGACAGGTTTAGACATGCAAGAATCTGTTGAAGGAAACATCTATGAAAGAAATGCTGGGAGGCAGCAGAGTAAGCTGGGAGAAACTTCAGATTGCGATACAGGTCTGGTCTGACACCTGTGAAAAGGAGGGAAGGGAAGATTAGGAAGGAAAGTTTAGACTTCAGTGAAGTTCTTGTGAAGTCTTCCCAGGTTCATAGGGAGTTCCTGAGCAAAAGTTTCCCATTAAGGAATCCCACTGGACAGGAATCATCGGTCTCTAATACCACTGCTGTGCTCAGTAACTGGCTAGGAGAAAAGCATGTCCTTGGCGTGGCTACATGAATCCAAAGGTGTAGAAGCTGGAGGCTGACAGTTAACTAGGCTCCCCACAGAAGTTTCTCCGAAAAGTAGACCTGAACAGTGTCCTCTCATGGTTGCCACACTATACATTTCCGGGAGGAAGGAGTCCTATGTAGTCAAGCTTTCAGCCAGGTAGTCTTCTCCTGGAATGGTGTCATCTCAAGGGCTCAGTACTGATCTCTACTGCTGGCAGGTTAGACACTCGGCAATGGCACCAATGAGGTCAGCCTCAAGGAAAAGGAGCCCATGCCTAGTCTCTGCATTAGTGATCTATTGCTGCATAACAAAGTACCCCAAAAGTTAGTTGCTTAAACAACAATGTAGGGCAGGAATTGGTGCAGTTTATCTAAGTGCCTCTGGCTCAAGCTGTTTCAAGAGATAACAGTCGATCTGTTGTCTGGGACTGCAGTCGCATCTGAAGGCTTAACTCCTCTTCCCAGCTCACTCATGTTGGTTGTTGGCAAGCCTCAGTCCCTCAGCACATGGGCTTCTCCACAGGGCTGCCTCACGACCTGGCAACTGGCTCTCTACATTGTGAATGACCAAAGAGAAAGCCAGAAAGAACACACAGGGTGGAAGCCCTTTGTGTGACCTGATGTCAGAGATGACATCCCATCACTTCTGCCATAGTCTAGTCACTAAATACATGTTCATGGAGAGGGGATTTGCAAGCGCAGGAATTCCAGGAGGCAGGAATCTTTACTGGCCAACTTAGAGGCTGCCTACCACAGCCCCGGTCTCTGCTGCGCTGGCTGCTCTGCTCACAGGCTTGCCCTGAGGTGGCTGAGTAGACAAGCTGTTGGACATTCAAAGTACAAGTCGTGCTGTCAGCTTGGTTATTGACTGTTTCCACAGTGGTCGTTGCTCTTTGGTGGACATCGACATGAGACACCAAATCACAAGCTTTGTGTACACTCCTGGGGTCTTTCCCTATTTCTTTTTCTGCCAAATTTATTTCTTTTGGGCCTCTGATTAACCAATCAGTCCACTGTCAGTGCCCAGGAATCCATACTACAGGCCACTTCACCCTCCATATAAAGCCACTGACCAAGGGTTCTGCTAGCAGCTTTGCAGCAGGGGGAAGATTTCTGTTTCCAAGTGTCCTTTAGGACAACCTCTACCTGGCTATGGTGCAGCAGCAATTTCTATATAGTTAACATCAACTTACTGTACTGACCCACCTGTGGATGAGGTCCGAATTTTTTTCTCCGTTACAAAACTGGTCGAAGGGCATCCTCAGGGAGGCCATCGAGTTGAGAGAGATGTGTTGGTGTAAACAACAGAGTTCGATGTTCTAGGAATTTACATTTGACTTCTGATCCTGCTCAAGCTCAATCCCAGATGTACCATTTTGTATTACTATTATGCCCTCAGAATGAATCTGATAATATTCCTCTGATAATTGCTGGCTTTGTCCCTATAGTTTTGGTGTTACATTATCAATTCCAAGTCTCTGCTAGGGTCCAGAGTGTTTCTGGAGCTGTATTTCAAAAACTGAGTATTTCTCTACCACAACAGGCATGACCTATATGCTTTTCTCCTCTTTGGGTTTACCAGAGACTCCGTAGAGTATCCTTAGCTACCAGATACATCAGCATCATTGGATCTACTGGGTCATATGGGCTGAATAGCAAAGGAGCTTGTATTGTAGCCCAGACTGGATGCAGAACCCCACTCTTGCTCTGTCCCCCACTTAAAGCTGTTGTGTTCTGGTTCACTTGGTTAATCTGTCAATAATATTCCCCAGTGCAGCATATTACTACCCCACTTACTTGGAAAGTGATTCTGAGGCCAGGAGTGAGCAATGGATAAATGAAATAGGGAAAGAAGAAAAGAAATGCAAGCATGGGTTATTGAGTTTGTCTCCTGCTACAGGTGGCTGGTATTTGATCCCATGGAATCAGCTGAAGAGTTTTATGAAGTGTGTCTACTGCCTGGAGAGCTAAAGAGGGGGAGTGTTTGATCCATAGGCTCTTGTTCCCCTGAAGCACTGGGTTGCGCATACATGTGTACTGAGAGGTTTCCCACACCAGTCTCCTGTCTCTGTGGGGCTCTGGCCTAGGCCTGAAGCAAGGAACTTCCAGATTGCAGTCCTGCAATGCTGGTCAAAGCCTGAGTGTGATTGGGTGCCACTGCAGTGGCTCCAGTTACAGGGAAGGCCAAGAGAATTAGAAAAAATGTACAAGTAAGGGTGAAAAAAGTGGAACTTCTAGATCTCTTCAGAAGAGGTGCAATTTCTAATGATGAAGGAAGCATTTCAAGTCTTACCAGTACCCAGAGGTAATTATTAGAAACATTTCACAAAAATATACTTTTATCAACAGTACATCTTTTTTTTTTTTTTCAACAGTACATCTTTATTTAAGTTATCTCTCCAGGGATGTCTTCTCCAGTTGGCCACCTGGTTTTATTCAACAGACATACAGAGTCAGAGCAACTGCATATTAGCTCTATACAAGTCTCACTGCATGCAGGGTTCCAGGGAAGGTAAAGACATGACCAGTCTTTAGTTTGTATCAAAATTAAAAATCTATCTCAAAAAAAAAAAAAATCTATCTCAGTTCCATATTTGACTTTTCTTCAACTCAGAAAAATACTTGCTATGCATCTCCTAAGAACTAGGCATTAAGCTTGGTACTGGGGAGACGAAGATGAATGTATCGTGGCCTCTAATCTTGAGGAGCTTGGAGTCAATTAGGAAAAAATGGCATGAAGGGATGGTGAAACTGCTTTCATAGCTCTGTAAGTAAGCGTATAGGGAAAACAACTTCTTATTACTTGTAAGGGAATGTGCAGTATTCTTTGGTAAAATATCACCACAATCCTCCAAGATTAGCAATGGAAGAACTGCCACTCAGGGAGGAGACAACTATACTTTCCTCTTGCTCTGACAGATGCCCCAGTCTTGGGGATCTCTTCAACCCTCAATCTCAAATGTTGATAAATGTATCCCTTACAGAGTCCCCTACAGATTTATTCCTATAGTTCACCTTAGTCCCAGGCTGGAATATTTAAACACAACTCAATTAAGGTTTAGGAATAACAGAACAAAAGGGTGCCAAACAGTGAGAAATGCAGTTTACATAGTTTGTATTTCTTTTCTTTTCTTTTTTAAGTAGCCCAGTGTGGAGCCCGGATGGAACTTAGACTCACGATCCTGAGATCAAGCCCTGAGCTGAGATTAAGAGTCAGATGCCTAACTGACTGAGCTACTCAGGTGCCCCATCATGTACATTTCTATGTTCATGTGAACGTGTATCCTCCTGTGTTCTTAGTTTCCTGTTTAGGATCTCTTTCCTAGATTACTTATTTATTTAATGAACGCTTTGTATGGGACTTATTAAGTACCAGCACTGTCCTAAACACTTTACAAATGTGAATTTATTTAAGCTTTATGAAAGCCTGATGAGATGGGTATTGTTAACACCCACATTTTACAGAGGGAAAAACTGGGGCATAGAGAGATTAGTAACTTGCCCAATTCTATACAGTAGTAAAGAAGCAGAGCTATGATGTGACCTAGGCAGTCAGGGTCAGAGGTCATGCTCTTAACCACTACTCTAAACTCCTGATACTGAGAACAATTTCACCTGATTCCCTATCCATAAGGGTGGGGCCCAACTCCATGATTGTAACCCATAGCCTTAAGTGTACGATATAATATAGACAGACACCGATAAACACATACTGTCCTTGAGGGCCTGCGCCTGGGCACACACAGCAGCATCAACTGTCTTTGGATTATGGTAATTACAGTAAAGTCACAAAATCATTAAAACAAAGAAAAAAAAACAGGGACAAAAGTGTAGAGATGGAGTTGGGAGTTGGAAAAGCCGTTCTTTACATCAGAAAAGCTAGGCTGAAAAAAAAAAAAAGAAAAAAAAGAAAAGCTAGGCTGAGGGAAACTCCTGCAAATCAGCACAAAACTTAGCTCTGAAGTTCTGGAAGTCAAGGCCAAAAGAAAAGCCAATGAAAGCCATTGACTGGCTGAAGGAAGATCCTGGACAGTAGCAAGAGCCCTGGCTGTACAATCTTTTGGTTGTCGCCCCTCCCCCCTCCCGTCCTCCCCCCTCCTCTCCTCCCTGCCCCTCCCCTCCCCCCTCCTCTCCTCCCCTCTCTTCCTCCCTCCCCCCTCCGGTTCTCCCCCTCTTCCCTCCCCCCTCTCGTCCTCCCCCCTCCCTCTCGTCCTCCCCCTCCCGTCCTCCCCCCTCCCTCTCGTCCTCCCCCTCCCGTCCTCCCCCCTCCCCGCCCCGCCCCTTCGGCGTGGTCTGGCTGCGGGGCGGCGCCGGGGTCTGCGCATGCGCGCGGGGCCGCGGCGACTGCGCCGACACGACCGCGTCCTCGGCGTCGGCTCCCTCCGCGGCTCCCCGGGCCTCCACCCCTCCTCGCGGCGCTCGAGGGACCATGGCGGATCCTCGCGTCAGGCAGATCAAGATCAAAACCGGCGTCGTAAAGCGGTAAGGAGCGGCGGGCGGCGCTCACGCCAGCGCCTCCTGTGCGGCGGCCCGAGAGGCCGGGCGCGGCCAGGCCCGAGGCGGGCTCCGGGCCTCCCCGGGGGCTCCGCGGCGGGCGGGCGGGCGGGGCGGGGACGCGTCGGGGCGGGAGCCCGCGGGCCGGGACTCCCCGGGACCCCCCGCCCCCCCTCGCCTCCCCTCGCTCCGGGGAACCGAGCCGTTGGGCGCGGTGGGCGGCGCGGCCCCACCCCTGGGGCGCCGGCGGGGGCGGCCCTCCTTGCGCCGCTCGGCTGCGGGAGGCGGTGCAGCCCGCGACCTGCCGTGGGGCCTGGAAGCCGGCCCCGGAGTTGGGGGGACGCGTTGTTGGGGCAGCGGGACTCGGCGTCCCGGAGCGGGGGCGTGAACTTGCAGCGCGCTCCTCAAACTTGTGCGGCCTGCGTGCCCCGCGGGGGCCCCGGAGCCGTGCGGGGCCTGCAGGATGCCCCCCCGGCCGGAGTCCCGACGGGTGCTGACGCCGCCGGCCTCTGCGGCTCGGACCCAAGGCCATCCATCACACTTCTGGATGAGGCCTCCTCGGAGGAGAGCTCAGCAGCCCCCTGAAGAAGCAGGTGGTTTTACAGTAGAAATAAACGTCTGATCCTAGCCGCCTGGCTGCTTCCTCTCTGCCCACCTTTCCTCCCTTTGTTGATGTTTCCATCCGAGGAAGGACGAGGCAAAGGGAAGAATAAATTCACTTACTAAGATCCTGCCCCTGTGCCTTAGCACAGGCTTGCTCTGTACTTTCCTAGAAACTATTGTTAAGGCAGTAAGAAGATGCTAAGAGTAGTAGTTAAATGCACAACCCTTTTTCAGCTGAGGCTGGGTTGAGCTCTTGATTCTGCCATTTATTATGTGTTGTTAGGTACATTACGTTGCACCGTGCCTCAGTTGCCTCATCTGTAAAATGGAGTCAGTATCCACCTCATGTAGTGGTTGCATCTGCTGTTTAATACAGTATGTGGCACATAGTGAGTGGCCACTAAGTGTTAATAGTATTGTTTGTGTTCCTGTTTTACAAATGAAAAAAAATTAAAAAAACAAACAAAAAACAAATGAGAAGCTGAGGTTTAATGAAGTTAAAATAGAAAAACTTATGCTAGTTAAGTGGCAGAACAGGGAAGAGGAGTTTCTGATCTACAACTATTTCCAGCTGCAGTGCTCCAAAGTATTTAAAAGATGTGTGAAATAGGGGAATTGACATGTATAATTGAAAATATAAGTAATCTGCACTGTCACTCACACTAGAATTCTGTTCGCATTTGCTGGATTCTGATTATGTCATTTTAGTGAATCTATTTGAGAAGTACCACGGTATTGTGGGGAGTGCTTTAGGCCCAAACTCAGAGAAAGGACTCCTAATGGTAGTTTTCTGTTAATTACCTATATGATCTTATCATTTCTCGTCCTAATGACCTACACCAGTTTATAAAATTAGTTCTAGTAGCTATATGCTTATTAAACAGATTCTAAGGGCGCATGGGTGGCTCAGCAGTTGGGCGCCTGCCTTCCGCTCAGGTCGTGATCCCCGGATTTGGGATCGAGTCCCACATCGCGCTCCCTGCATGGAGCCTGCTTCTCCCCCTGCCTGTGTCTCTGCCTCTCTCTCTCAGTCTGTGTGTCTCATGAATAAATAAGTAAATCGTAAAAAAAAAACAAAAAAAACAAAAAAAAAAACCCAGATTTTAGAGAAAATATAGCTAGCTAAGTAATTAATAAGCTGTTTTTAGGCTTTCAAAAATTCTCAAGTACATATGGAAACACCTTGGAAATAAAGTTTGGTTTTCAATTTATTTCAATAGTAAAGCATTATCAAACTTTATTTTTGATTCTTTGTACTTCAGTACAAAAAACATTGTTTTTGTGAAACTCCTTCATAATTTACTATTAAAATTTACATATTTATTCAAGTTGCTTATAAATTTCTGGAAATGCCTACCACAGATTTTTGTCATGGCTTTTCTAATGACATTTTGGTGTAGAGCTTCCCCATTTGTACTAAGATTCGTTCTTTAAAAAACCTAAACTTCTATTTTAAGTGTTAATTATGAATATTTTACCTTAGTAGACAACTGTCTAAATCTATAAATAGTATTCCCTGTCTCTCTCCTGTTATTTTTTGCAAAAAAGTTATTTAATATGACTTTCCATCTGTTGCCTTAGTATCCTATTTTTAAAATTCTACATCTTCAGCAAAGAAAAAAGTAGATAATGCAGATACAGCGGCAACATATTACTAATTGTTAGGACTGAATGATCATGAGCTTCATTATGTTCTCTATATATGTTTAAAATTTTTCATAATAAAAAGGTCTTCAAAGGTATGCATTTCTCTTCCAAATTTAGTTTCAAAGTCTTCTTGATTAGTTTCATGATTCAGACATGTTCTTGGTTTTGTAAGTAGGCTTCTATTCATTGGTTCCTTAAAGCAATGGTCTAAAAACCGGTTTCTGTTCTTAGCACCTTTTTTTTAGTCAAATGTTCATTTCCCATAGCTTCATTTCTCTTCAGAAGGCCACAGTTTTATTTGAAAGAAGAGATTTAAGATCATCATTTCTGTCTCTAATTCCTTCAGTTTTTCTCTGCAGGAGTTGAGATCCATTAGAATTATATTCTAGTTATTAGTCCTAGAGTTCAGTTTTGATGACTGTCCTAGGGACAGTGGATTCTTAGAATTTGGTGTCTAATCAATCTGCTAGAATACTTCAGATGATTCAGAAGTTCCCTGCAGTGGGTTTCAGTAAGAAATCTGGCCAGGGAGGTGGAATGTTATGAGATCATGGAAATAGGCAATAAGTAGAGGACGGTATTTGGCAACAGAGAGGTCAGTGAATGAAAGATGCGAGTTTCAGCATGTTGGCAAAATTGTGAAGGCACTCTAGTGATGGCAGCCACATTAGGAAAGTAGGAGCAAGTATCAAGGGCTTTACGCCCTAAGGAAATAGGTAGAAGCCTCACAGCACCCTGGACCTAAAGAAACTTTATCTCATATAGTAACAAAGGGAAAGGATCCGATTGCTGGAAATAGATTTTAAGAGAGAGGTGTTAGAACCCTAGAACAAGGAAAGAGTCCAGATACTAGAATGGCTTTTAAGGTAAGAGACAGCAGTGAGGCTAACTTGGTACTGAGCCTCTGACTCAAGGACTCCTTAAAAATCCCCTCCCAGTTACAGGATTGTTTTTCCAGAGCTAATTATGGCTGTTAGAGATGAGTGCAGTTTCTTCAAGCAGCAGCCTTTGTTCATGTGTGACTCATTATTTAATGAGTATTGGTAGATTCGAGTCTGGAAGGTGCTTTTTAAAGATATAGATCCATGTGTCAGGCAGATTGCTAGACCTACTAATACCTGTCACTGGGTCATAGCTAGTGTAATAGCCCTAGCAGGGAGTTACCAAACACCACTCCTAAGTTTTCTTTCTATTTGCAGAACTGAGAGCCCCCCCCCCCTTTATTTTTATATATTTTAGGCATCAGTTGTCCCAGTTTACCTGGGATTGAGGGGTTTCTAAGATGTAGAATCTTCGGTGCTATGCTGGGAAAGTCTCAGGCAAACCAGGATGATTCGTATTAGTACCTCTTCTGTAACTAGCTAACATAGCACTGTTTTGTGTGTGTCCTGATTTATTTGGAGACTATTTGCTGATAATACAACTCTGAATTGCATGATGTACCTTAAATTAAAATTTAACTATGTCCTATAAATATGAATCCTTGCCAGAGTAATTTTCTGTGTTAAATTGTTAGTGATTTAGAAAATAACTTTAATTAAAGTAGAAGAAAATATATATAGGCTCAGTGTTTTTAATGTTGATACGGTATTTCAGTGCAGTGACCTATGTCTACCATAAATTCCCAAGTAAGATTTGTGTTTATAAAATAAGTGGTTGGTTGTTTTTTTTAAACTAAATTTATGGTAAATACAAGAAATGCTTCTGCAAAACCAAAATGTTGTCATGCATTTAACATAAAAGTTTATTTAATAACCTTAAAGCCAACCTATTTTCAATAAAGCTCACTAAACTGGCCCACTGGTGAGTGAATTAATTGATTAAAAATACTTTCTTAACTATATCTTTTTATAACCATTTTAGATTGGTAAGGGTTTAAAATCTAACATGAACAAAGAGTGTTAGGGCATTGAAATAGCACTGACATTGGCCCATAGTTTTCCTCTGATTAAATGAAAGTGACACCAGTAGATTAGAATGAGACTAGGACAATTCACACTGCAATTGTGTTAGTTTAACTTTAACAATCTTTTAACACTCTTGTTTAAATGTAGCTGACATACCATAATTACAAATCTACAAGCCTTGATTATAGAATTTTACATCATGAATCAGTGGGGAAATTGTATTGATTTCTTTTTTTTTTAGAGCAAGTACCTTTCCCAAACTGTCGCATCTTCCTAAGTTTGTCTATACCATTACCTCTGATGTACAATTGTGTATGATACATATATACTCTGTACAGCAGACCTAAAAACATAAAAGGTAAGTAAAATTTTCATGTTACTAGATATATATTTGTATATAAAGTATATAACATACTATATTGACATACATTGTTATGTATACTCAATATATATAGCACACTGACATAAAAGTGATAAACAGGAATGACATATATATTGACGTAGATACAGTTCTCTCCCTGTAGTTTTAGTTGTTTATATACTTCTTATACGTAACATAAAGATGGATAGAAGTATGGTAGGCAGTATCTGGGAGAGGTTAAGGACATAGCCCTGAAAATTTCCTGTAAGCTTTAGTAGCTTTTTTATCTTTTCTTCCCACATCATACCCTTTTGATTTGAGTTAAAATAAGTTCAGCCAAAATAGCCAACTTCCTGCCTTGAAATTTGGCCAACTCCTTTTGGAATTTCTGTAATATATTCAGTTCTCCAAAGCAATGGTCAAAGGCACTGTCAAAATGGATTGCAGGTGGTCAGCTCTTCACCACCTTCTGCCAACTACTTGGCAAGCAGTGACTTTTAGAAGCTACACAGCTGGCAGCCAGATGTCTCTTCAAGCTGGAAAGGGAGAAAGCTAAGGCCACTCATGACTGTGGTTTTCCCAACACAAGCTATATTATTCTGTAAGTTGAGTGTGAATGAAGGATCCTTTGACCTGTGTGTGTGTGTGTGTGTGTGAATGTGAATGTATTTTCATTGCATTTTTTTGTTTGGTAGAAAATTTTGAAAATTTGTAGTAGAGGAAGGTTGGAAAATTTTGTTATATTTAGTTCACAACCCTTAGAAATGCTTGGATGTGATTTGTTTATTCCAGTGTTCCATTTCCTATAATGATGCTGCTTTATTGGCCCAAATAGAGCTGATTTTTATTTTGTTATTTTTTTAAGAGAGACTTTAAAAAAAAATTATTTTAGGGAGAGAGAGTCTCAGGCAGACTCCACACTCAGTGGACATCGGCCCGGCACAGATTATGACCTGAGCCAAAATCAAGAGTTGGATGCTTAACCCACCGAGCCACTCAGGGGTCCCTAGACATGATTATTAAATAACATCAACCATACGATCCAAAGATCATTTATTTAGCAGCTTCACTCAGAACCTACATCTATGAGTCATTTGGTATAGTTTGGCACATAATAACTACTCAATAAAAGTCTTCCCAGTGAACAAATGAATGAATGGAACCTTACTCTGTAAGGATTTTTTGATATAATAAGCAGTAGGAAGCCACTGAATCAATTACAGTATGACAGTATAATGGTTACCGTAGTATAATAGTTGGTAATAACTATGGTTATTGTTGCAGTTGAAATTAAACAAATGGATTTCACTGAATACATATTACATGAGACCCTAGGGAAGTTATTTAACCTTTAAAAGCCACAGTTTTCTTAGCTGAAAAATGGGTTAATGATGATACCTTTCTCATATCGTTGTTAGGAGAATTAAGTAAGGTAATCATATAAAGCATTTGGCCCAAAAGCCTGATTGGTAGTAAATGTTTAATGTTAACTGCTGTCATTATTATCATCATCATTTTGTAGACATATAAACAGTGTGGATATAGGACATACAGATGAATGATCCAATACCCTGGAGAGACTGTGAAACTTGCTTTCTTTTAAATTGTGATAAAAATTTGCTTTTTAGTTGTTATGATTGTCTGCAGAGAGAGAAAGGACGAGTATGAAGCATGTGTGTTTAAGTCATCCCTAGGACTTTGTAATGGAATCTTTCTATAAACTTGAGGCAGTGATGCCCTACTTCCCCTAAAAATCTGTTTATATCAGTGACCTTGTGCTCTTAACAGTTTAAAAAATATTGTATCAATATTATTGACACAGTATAACAAAGCCAGTTTCATACTTACTGTACTTCCCTAAAGTTTATTATAAGGAAGAGTAGTCAAGGGATTGAGTTTTTGAGAGCCATTTTTCTAAAATTTAAGATTCACCACAGCTATCAAGACTGACTGACTTTCTTTACCAGAATGTTTATTTTGTGACTAATCATTGAAATCCTTAAGTTGAACTGGATACTTCAAGAGCTGCCCTCTTGGGTTTAGGTGTTCATTCCTGGAATCCGTGCCTGAATCTGTACAGTTTTTAGGTGTCTCATTCAACCAGTCCCAGTAGTTTTTTTGTCTTTTAGCCTCGGCACTCCAGTTAAACTTTCTCTTCCACTTAGGAAGATAGTCACATTTGCCACGGTTTGACTTCTGAAGGTGGTAGACCTTAGAAGGTCTACACAGCAGGGACACGATGTGTATCTTCTTGCTATACTTTCCAAATGAAACGTTCCCTTCCTCATCTCTTTTCTGTGGCAGAGACCAAAGAGCAACATTCTTAAAATTCTAATGCTAGATTACAGGTAATTTCCAAACCCTCCTTTATCTTTTTTGCTTTTATTTTTTTTTTAAGGATTTATTTATCTGAGAGAGAGAGAGAGTGTGCTTGCACAGTGGGGAGGGGCCGAGGGAGAGAGAAACCCAAGCAAACTCCACAGTGAGCACAGAGCCTGACGCAGAGCTTGATCTCACCACCCTGAGATCACAACCTGAGCTGAAATCAAGAAGCTGAGGCCTAAGTGACTGTGAGCACTCCCGAGTTTTTGTCTTTGTTTTTTAACGGAGTTCCCTGTTTGTTGTCATTGAGATCCTTTTAACCTGTGCTAAAGAAGTATCTTAGGGTATCTTGCATATATATGCATATACTTTAACTCAGAGTTTGTCTCTAAAGGTTATCAGAACAAGTAAGCATCTAGTTTTTAACTGAATGATCCTCAGCTTCTAAACGGTACTAAATGGAATGCTTTTCTTATGGCACCCATTGCCTGAAAAACATCTGTACTCTATGAAATTTTTGAAGACCTATAAATCTACTGAATTGTATTTCCGTTTAGGTTACTGGCACAGTATTTGTAATTTTGATCTCCAAACCTAGAATATTAGGTTCTAAGGATTGTGCATTATATTAAGATGTACAAAGATTTTCTTAAGGCCATGCAGTTTTTGTTACCTTTTTAGGGACCACAAGGGTGGTGTCTAACATGTTGTTTTTCACAATGTAGGCATCTAATTCATACTTGTCAGTTGAGTTAAGGAATGGAGGAAATTAGAGAAGTCAGTTAAATAAGCTCAAGAATCTGGAAAAAGAAGTTTGCTTTATAACTAACAGAGATGGAGTAAGTTGATAAATACTCTAGTTAAACTTCACAAGCAACAAAACAGTAAGTAATCACAACCTTCAAAGACTTGTCAGAGTACTCTTATTGGAGAAACGAGATAAGAAAGTGTATTTTATATAACTTTAACATTTGTATATTGCTAAGGAGTTGTTTTGTTATTTTTTAATTTGTAAGAAGAATATCTTCTGGGACTTACTATTTTACTGTATATTATGTTGATACGATTATCCATATTTGTTTTTGCTGTTGTATATTATTTCATTGCATGATAATACTACAATTTATCCATTCTTTGATCAGTAGGCATCTGAATTATTCCCATTACTAACTGTGTTTCAAGACCCCTGGGTGGCTCAGTGGTTAAGCGCCTGCCTTGGCCCAGGGTGTGATCCTGGAATCTCAGGATTGAGTCCCACATCAGGCTCCCTGCCTGGAGCCCTCTGCCTATGTCTCTGCCTCTCTGTGTCTCTCATGAATAAATAAAATCTTTTAAAAATAACTGTGTTTCTATGTACATTCTTATTCATGTCTTTGGTAATGATATATGAGAGTTTTTCTTGGATATTTTTCCAGGAATGGAATTGTCAGGTCATAAGGTATGTTCTTTGTAAAATCATGCCAAATTGTTTTCCAAAGCACGTGTACCATTTGTATTTTCAGCTGCATTGTATGAGAGTTCCTTTTGTTGATCCACATCCCCTCCAAAGCTTGATAGACCTTAATTTTACTCTAATACTGGTTTTTATTATCATTTTGTAGAAAAATTATTTTTTTTCAGCAAGTATCCCCACAGATGAAGAGGAGAGTAAAGGAGGAATGAGGCTTCAGTCCCCAATGTGCTTAATCACTTCCTTCTTCCTTGTGCAGAATAATGTATATGCCTCAGGCAACCCAGGGTTTTCTTGCCTGGTAGAAGGGGTGGGTAGTTCTTTGGAAAGACCCTTTGGAAAGTTGTCCATTTCTAGGACACTGCAGTTAGTATAGAATGCCTGGGGAGTGAGGGGAGGCTTGAAGGTGGAGGTTTGGCTAATGGGTCCTGAAAACCTGCTTGGTGCAGGGTTGAGCAGGAACTAAGGCTAGAGAATAGAGAAGGCCAACAATATTGCTTTCCAAAAGACCTTTTCCATGTTACTGTATTAATTCTTTTTGTTTTTTTCCCCCACTTTTATTGAGATATATTTGACATATGACATTGGTCCAAGGTGTACAGCATAATTATTTGATATATGTGTATGCATAGCAAAATGACTACCACAATAAGTTTAATCACCTCACAAATTTTTTTCTTGTGATGAGAACTTTTAAGACTACTCTCTTAGCAACTTTCAGATATATAATACAATATTTTCGGTTTTTTGTTTTTTGCATTTATTCTATGCAGAATTTACTCCTGGGCCATAAGTTTTTGTTTCTTCAGTTTCTTCTGGGATATCTTTTTCTTCTGTGCAACCTCCTCTTCTGGTTTAGGAACAGTCTGCTCTTTTTCAGTAAGAATCCTCTCAATGTGCCAGGGAGAGCTCATGAATGGGTTAATCCGGCTATGAGCCCTGTAATTTCTACGTCGCATCTTGGGGGCTTTGTTCACTTGGATGTGCTCAATGACTAGAGAATCTGCATCTAAACCCTGAAGTTCAGCATTACTCTCTGCATTTTTAAGCATGTGCAGTAAAAATTCAGTACTCTTCGTGGGCCACCGACCCCGTGTCCAGCCCTACTATTCAGCCTGTGCACACCTACCAACTCCACCATTGTAGCGACGTAATGGCACTCATTGCTTCTGCAGAGCGACATCTTTCAGACACTTGGTGGCTTTTCGGATATGCATATTCTTGATGGCCTGGGCAGTTTCATGCATGTTCTTAAAGTGAACACGAAGATTTGAACCTCTCGACTTGCATGGTTTTATAGGGTTTTCTGGGTCCAGCGAGTAGCGAACCATTTTTGGAGGTCACCTCAGGCCATTTGGGGGAAAAGCTATAATACAATATTGTTTTGATAGTAACTATATATCACCATGCTGTACATTGTATTCCCCCCAGAACTTATTTATAAATGGGAGTTTTCACCTTTTGACTACTTTTACCTATTTTCCCCCACCCTTATTTTTCGCGGTCACCAATCTGTTCTCTATTTCTAAGAGTTTGGGTTTTTTTAGATTCTACATAAAAGTGAGATCATACAATATTTCCCTTTCTTTTTCTGGCTTATTTCATGGAGCATAATGCCGTCAGTGTCCATTTATGTGTTGCAAATGGCAGGATTTCCTTTTTGTATTTGAATAATGTTCCATTTTATATGTATATATACAGTTGACCCTTAAACAGTGTGGGGTTTGAGACATTGGCTTTCCCAGTGTCTTCAAGTACAGTTGAAAATCCACATAAACTTTTGATTCTTGCAAAACTTTACTAATAGCCTACTATTGACCAGAAGTCTTACCGATAACATAAACAATTAACATGTGTTTTATATGTTATATGTATTATATAATGTATTCTTACCATAACATATGCTAGAGAAAAGAAACTTATTTTAAAAATCATAAGGTAGAGAAAGTACATTCACAGTACTATACTATATAAGAAAAAAAAAGCTCGCATATAAGTGAGCCCATGCAGTTCAAACCGTTGTGTTTCAGGGCCAGCTTATATACAGCAACACATTTTCTTTATCTCTTCGTGTGTCACTGGAGGTTTAGGTTGTTTCCATGTCTTGGCTATTTAAATAATGTTGCAGTGATCATGGGAGTACAGATAACCTTTTTGAGATAGTGATATCTGTTCATTCTGATACTTTACGTTAAGTTTGGCACAGCACTTGTAGAAAAGAATTTTAATTTATTCTTGGTAATGTTTAATTTTTAACTTATACAATAAGTTTTGTTATTGTCATTATTATAGGTTATAAAATCTAGCAGATATGCATACCCTTAATCTTCTCTACTTGTCCCCCCAACCAAAAGCAAGGTGTTTATTTCCATTCATTTATATTCATTCATGTTTTATTTTATATATCCTATGTAGGTCTCAAAATAGATAGTTTTTAAAATTTATAACACTTTAAACTGTCATGGCATTTCTAGTGTTAGATGAATTAAATAAAAGTAGTCTCAGGAGCTAACTTTGGCTTTTGTTCATAAAAAGAATAATTCTTCTAATGATATTCTGGGTTTTTTTTTTATTTTTTTAAGATTTTATTTATTTATTTATTTATTCATGAGTGACACAGAGAGGGAGAGACAAAGGCAGAGGGAGGAGCAGGCTCCATGAAGGAAGCCTGACATGGGACTCGATCCCAGGACTCCAGGATCACCTCCTGGGCCAAAGGCAGATGCTCAACCTCTGAGCCACCCAGATGTCCCTGATTTTCTGTTTTTTAAATGGGCAGTATTACACATAATACTTTGTGATAACTTTGGATCTGCATTTCAGACATCTTGTGGTGAACCCTGTGGCTTCTTCCTCAGTATCTCTTTTTTCTTGTCTTGTTATTTGCTTGCATTTTCATGCCAGTATCCATTATCTTTACCCATGTACACATAGCCCATGTTGTTTAGGAAACTGCTCTACCTCCATCTTTTTTTAGCCAATCAGATTCCATTTCCTGGTGACAAATTGATTTGTGTGATTTAGGCTGATCTAAACAAGGTACATTTCAGAGCTCTTAGAATTCTGGCACAGAGTACTCTGTGGCTGGCAGCCTTTCTTTAGTACCCGGAGAATCTGGCTTTGGGATGAAACTTGTATTATGGATGGCAGAATGACATACCAAGGGAAATTTCTTGATGCTTTTGTTAACTGCTGAATCAGACAACCTTGAAGTATATCCTCCCTTGGATTGTAGTTACACAAGCCAAAAAATTCCTATGGTGTTTAAATTCCTTGAATTGAAATCATATTACTTGCACTTGAGTAGTAATTGAGATGCTTACTCTAATTTCCCTTTTTTTTTTTTAAAGATTTTATTTATTTATTCATGATAGACACACACAGAGAGGCAGAGACACAGGCAGAGGGAGGAGCAGGCTCCATGCAAAGAGTCTGACGTGGGACTCGATCCTGGGACTCCAGGATCATGCCCTGGGCAGAAGGCAGGTGCCCAAACCGCTGAGCCACCCAGGCTGCCCATTACTCTAATTTCTAACTTCTGTATACCTTTGTATAACATAAGGGGGAGTTTCCTTCACTGAGCTGCCTAGAGATTGCCTTCTCTCTTCTTTGTCTCTCTCTCTTTTTGTTAATTTCTTTTTATTTTTCAGACAACACAAACATACTTATTCACATTTTTAGGAGGTAAAAAAAATAGCAGATTCCAATGCTTTATGCATGCTCAGGGCCCGCTTATAAATACTCCATTCAGTGATATCCTAACACAAGTTTGCATCAGTGAAAAGAAACTGGCAAAATCCACCTCTTGCCATTCAACATGTCATATGGTGAAGACCAAAACAGAATGTTCCATCAGTTTTAATTTTTAAATATGATTGTCACATTGGGAAAATGAAATAAACACAGTAAAATAAACTGTACAAAGGCAAGGTAGAATAACAAAAAATATTTTACTAAAACATAAGATTTTTTTTTTAATTTTTATTTATTTATGATAGTCACAGAGAGAGAGAGAGAGAGGCAGAGACATAGGCAGAGGGAGAAGCAGGCTCCATGCACTGGGAGCCCAATGTGGGATTCGATGCTGGGTCTCCAGGATCGTGCCCTGGGCCAAAGGCAGGCGCCAAATCGCTGTACCACCCAGGGATCCCTAAAACATAAGATTTACAGAAGTTTCCAGACAAGCCATACAAAATGGTCACAAGCTTTTTCTTGAAGGAAGGATTCTACCCTTGACAACAAAGTCACAATGTTATTAGGGCTGTGATGTTTGTTTAATGTTCCCATTTTGGTTCAAACAATCAAGCTTGTCCATCTATAGTGTCTAAATAAAGTTAGACTTGGCTAGAGAGCATATTCTAAAGAACTGGTTAGCTGCTTTTAACCGATGCAATTAGATCACCATAAAAAGGGGGAAAGGAGCCCATAAAATTAAAATCAAACTACCTCTCCCCCTCAAAAATTATAATAAAGAAAAACACCCACACATCTGCAGCTAACCCTGACAACTACCTTCATTCACAGTGCTTTATACTTAAACCATGATGGGGGAAATGAATAAAAGCAGAGAGGGGCCACTGCTTTTAAATGTTTCGCAACAATCCAGATGGTACTTCTAGCCTCTGCTCATGCTTTACAACAGTGAATCAGGACAAGACATAGATTTGCTTATGTGCATTTAATCACCAAAGGACTGAAGATATCTGGGCTTTTATTCTGTAATGTTTCTGAGACTGTGTCCATTAAATGCAGACAAAAAAGGAAGAAGTCTTGGCAGAACAGGAGAAGTGATGCACACTTGATCAGATCGATTTTATATATTATTCGTGGCATAAAGCTTAGTCCATGCTCTAGCTGTTTCTGTGGCTTGGGCTTCCTTGGTCTTCCACTGCTCTGCTACATCATTTGCTAACGGATCATCTGGATTGGGAGCACTTAACAAAGCCTGGATCGAAAGCAGAACTGTGTGGATCTGCAGTGCTGGGGACCACTTATCTTTCAAAATATCTAATCATATTCTTCCCAACTTGTCTACATTAGGATGATAAATTTTGGTCATGAAACGTACTTTAGGGGCTGCCATTGGGTATTCTTCTGGAAGGAATAGTTCAAGTTTAAAAGTCCCTTCCTCAAAGGGGGAATTCTGGAGGCCAGCAATGACCACATGAAAATAATGGGCGTTGCTCTCATCTGGTTCTGCTTTAATGCCAAGAACTGGTTCTCCAGCAAATGCTGGGTTTCCTTGATAATCCGGCGGGTCAGCCCGGCCATCATGTCAGATCCCGAGTTCGGCCTCTGCTCTCGACTTTCTCTTTTTGTTAATTTCTGTCTCACGCTCTCTTTTGTCTTTCTTTTTGTAAATTCTTTGCCGCTTTAGGCTCAACTTTGGCCCCTGTTTGCCTCCATTTCAGTGTCCTATTTGACGTCTTATCCTCTCTATAAGAAATAGGGAAGGATACGCCACTCCTTCAACCCTCCTTTTCACCTCCCAGATCTTTTTGTCCAGTTCAGAGCTATTTGGTTATTGGGAGATGGAAGAGAGAAGAGGAGAAAGCGAAATGTCAGATTAACCTATTTTGCCTTGAAATCCCAACAACCCTTTTTTCTTAGAGTCTCTGCCCTTCTGTCTCCTCCTACCTCCTGGGAGATAAAAGTGTCACCACTTCTGTGGCAAGGACTGTAAGGAATTAGGAGGCATTCTTGGCATCCAAGTTGAAATTCTGATTTTTTTTTTCTTATTTAAAGATTTTAATTTTTTATTCATGAGAGACAGAAACAGAGAGAGAGAGAGAGAGGCAGAGGGAGAAGCAGGCTCCATGCAGGGAGCCCGACGTGGGACTCCATCCGGGTCTCCAGGATCATGCCCTGGGCTGAAGACAGATGCTCAACCACTGAGCCACCCATGTGCCCCTGATTTTTTTTTTTTTCTTATTTAGAAGCCTAGTTATACATAGTATACATAGTATTCTGTCAAAAGTATTTCACACACATTGAATACTTAATAGGGTTAACTAGGCTCTTGTGATACAACTTATAAAACTTAACACCAAGTATAGCATTTTTACAATGGAAAACATATCTACTGAGATCACTAGAACCCTGATCATAATAAACATCTTTGCAGCATAACTGAGGCGCTAGTTGGAAAATGCTTAAGTTATATTGTGTGATAACTTTATCTCATGTTTACTTTAATTTTTTTCAGTCTCTTGCTTTCATATATATTATCAGCCATTCATGTGTCTCTCACTATTCCTCCTTCTAATAACTTCTCTGTACTTCTGCCACTGTTCTTTTGCTACTGCTAATCTATTTTAGGAGAACTCAGACTGTTTCTGCTGATCTCTAGATAGTGATGTGAAAATTGAGATTGCCAGAAGTCTGCTAATTACTGCTTTACTTCAACTAGACTTTTTTTCCCTAGCTACCATAATGTTGTATATTAATCTCCATCTGGATACAAGTTCCATAAGCAGGAATACAGAGGCCTGGCACAAAAATTTTGATAAATATTGTAAAATGAATGAATGATTTACTCTCTGACATTTTAAGCTTCTCGAGAACAGAAAAATGTCCTATTCTTCATTTCCTTTTAATATACTTAATGATACTTTAGAACAGTTTTTTGAACAATTTTCAGAAAAGACCTGGTACAAAACTCCCAAGATACAAAAAGATTTGCAGAAAAACATGAGTCTGCTGCCCCTGTGAACTAGCCACCCAGTTTTGCCCTCTTGAACCGAACTTCATTACTCATTTTTGTGTGTATGTGTATCGTTTTAGAGATATTTTGTGCATGCTCAAGTATTTTACATTTATGTCTTTAAAAACAAAAATGGGGACACCTGGATGGCTCAGCGGTTGAGTGTCTGCCTTCCACTCGGCATCATCCTCGAGTCCTGGGATCAAGTCCTCCATCAGGCTCCCCGCAGGGAGACTGCTTCTCCCTCTGTGTCTCTGCCTCTATTTATATCTCATAAATAAATAAATAAAATCTTTTTTTTAAAAACCCACAAAAATAATAGTATACTTTCTAGACATTGTTGTGCACATTGCATTTTTTGTAGTTCTGTATTAGAACGTGTAGAGGAGCCTCTATTCCTTTTAATGGCTGTAGAGTATTCTGTATGGACATACCGTATTTTTTTAAATCCCCAAAACGGTTTAAAATGATGGACCTCTATATTGTTTCCATTATTTTACTGGTTTGGAAGATTAACTTGTAGAGTAGTGGTAAGACAAAGGAAAAAGACTTTGAGTTTCTAGCAAAAAGTAAGAAGGTAAATACTGATAGGGAACTAACTAAAGGAAGTTAAGGGCTAATCAGTAAAGTTTGTTATGTAGATTCCTCTTGTGCCATTTCTGGAGTTGTGTCTGGTGATTAACTCTGTCCTCTGGTAGAAAAGGGAGGGGAGACACAAATTTATGTCCTGCTTTTAGGTAAACGGGAAGGACTTCTTATATCTGCTTTTTCTCACTTAAATTCAATTCAAAATTGAATTGATGCCAAAGTGGCACATTTTGGGGTGGCATATCTGCTATGCTTCCCTGGCTTAGTGATATTTGTGTTTTAAATACTGCAAGTTAGCCTCTAAAGAGTTATAATTCCACTAATGATTTAATACATTATTTTCTTAACATACAATTTAACACCCTTGTCTGGAAGAATAAAACTGTATGAGTTGAAATGCATATTGTTTAGATTTTTTAGGAAAGTACTTTCCACATTGTTGAAAATGGCAAGAATGTATGTGGCATGCAGGTATGCTAAACAATTTAAATTCATTTCACTTCTAAATATAGCCCTAAAAGGAGAAAATCTTTTCCTTTGAAACACTTAAGGGGCACAGCTGATAAAGTAAGATTAAAGATTCTCTCTCTTGTTTCTCTCTCTCTTTTCCTCTTGTCCTTCCTCTTCTTCCCCATTTGCCACCCCCCCCCCCCCACACCCAAACAGACAAGAAGGGTAGATGGTTTGTTCAGGATTACTCAACTAATTATCTGTAGAGCCAGAGCTGGAAAACTTTCTGAAATTGCTACATTATGCTCTAATCAGAATGACTTTTCTATTCTAAGCTCTAAAAAAAAAAAAAATTAAGTTTAATTTTATTCAAAGTTTGGTCCTTGAAAGTAGGTTCAGGGCAGCCCAGGTGGCTCAAGGGTTTAGCGCCGCCTTCAGCCCAGGGCGTGATCCTGGGGACCCAGGATCGAGTACCACGTCAGGTTCTCTGCTTCTCCCTCTGCCTGTGTCTCTGCCTCTCTCTGTGTGTGTCTCTCATGAATAAGTAAATAAAATCTTAAAAAAAAAAAAAGGAAAATAAGTTCAGTAAACTTTAACCATAAGACATTTTTCAGTTTTATTGAAAATTTGAATTTAATGAAATTGAAATTTTTAGAATTTCAGTTTTTAAACAATAGATTTATGATATCTAAAGAACAACTATTGGTTATACTAGACCTAAGTTAGTTTAATAACCAGGCCAGCTTTACTTTGTGAACATTCATTTTGTATTCTGTTCTACATTAGTAATCTTACTAGGAAAGCACATGAATTGCTTTGGTTTCTGAGAAGATTAATCTTGATTTCTCCCCACTGGAGAAATTTTGGAGATTACATTTATATTGTTGAAAATTATAAGGTAGAAAAGATTAGGTATATAGATGTGCTGAACAATTTAAATATTGAACAGAGTCCTCAAAGGAAAAAACATTTTTCAAATACACATGTAAAATTGGAAAACCTAAAATCTAAAGAAAAATACAAATAGAAACTTTATGTTTCAAACACTATTGCCAAAGAATCTTTCTGGCCAGATAGACTAAGAAGAAGCAGAAAAAACTTTAAAAGACCAATAGCACCTTGCTAATAAGGACTAATAGATACTTAAACTGATGAAAGTGATTCAGACAACAGCATATTAACCCCCTACTGTGCCATGTTTTAAGCTGTTAATAGACATTAGCCTTTTAAAGAAAGACTAACACTTTTATTCGTTTTCTAAGCTTTTGATACATTAGTGAACTGTTAGAGCCACTTGGTATATTTGATTCTTGTAAGTCAGTGCATTTTCCAGAATACTTTTAAGAAAAGCTAACTGCTCTGAAACTTTAGATTTTGCATAGTCTCTGATTTCTTAATATAATTAAGAAATAACTTTACATTTTGATTACTATAACTATTTTTTGTAGAAGTTATACAGGAAGAATAAATACTAATGTTTTTCACTGACAGAGAATGTTAAGTATGAGAAAATGATCATTATTAGCTTTGGACTTTAAAAAAATTTTTTTAAATTTATGTATTAAGGCCAGAATTTTTTCAAAAAATTTCCAGTAGTAGTATGTCAATTAAAATATAAATATAATTAGTTATTTTCCATAAATGCATGTAATTCTTAAAGATGTAGCCTTGAGCTATATGTATGTAAAAATGAGAAGGAAGGACTTTAAAAGTGTGATTTACTGTAAAATGTAAATAAACTTTGATATTGACTTCTTACTAATTAGAATAGTAATTTAATTTTTTGGTTGCATTGCTTTTTTTAGAGATTGCATTAGCAGTTTTTTAGAGATTAATAGTTTTTGGATGTTCTATGTCTTGTGTTTCATAGTAATCTCAACTACAAAGCTAGTAGAGATTTGATGTGGTTGTAGAACAATTACAATTTTGTCTTAAATTAATTGATTATGTAACAGAAGTAAATGTTGAATATATTGACTGGATTAAATCATGTGATGTAGGTGATTTGGATAAGTTAATTTACAAAAAAATTGGGACTTTGATAATTCTTTATTTTATTTTATTTTTTGATAATTCTTTAAAGTAAAAACAGAAGCAGAGTATTTAATTTGTCCAGACGGTACATTTTTTGTGATCACAAAAATGAATGCGAATATACAGAATGCATTTCTGTTATTTCTCATGCCTATTTGAAACCAAGGGGGAAAAATGGAGTAAAATGCTTAATTGAGAATGCCTTATAAAGTTTGTGAACTTGTATCATAACTACCAAGTTAATATCTGAAGAGCAGGTTTAGGTCTAAGAATTGAGTTTATTATTGAAGGGAATATTGAGGCATAGCTTTTTTGGCTAGCATTAGTCTTTTGATTAAGAAGATCAAGTTATACCAGTCGATCTTCTGTATCCTGGAATAGGTGTTTTCTATGAAGTTAAGATAGGGACGCCTGGGTGGCTCAATAGGTTAAGTGCCTGACTCTTCATTTCAGCTCAGGTCATGATCTCAGGGTTTTGAGATCGAGCCCCATATCGAGCTCTGTGGTAGGCGTGGAACCTTAAGATTCTTTCTTTCCTTCTCCCTCAATCCCCACCACTCTCTCCTCTAAAAAAAATAATTAATTAAAATAAGATAAATCCCCTTTTCCATATTATTTTAATATCAAATTCTCCAATTTAATGTCTCACTTAGCTGGAGTTTTGTTTTCATAAATCAGAAATAGTAGAAACAGTGAACAGATCTTGAATGGCAAGTTTAAGATGATTCTGAAGGCTGAAATTCCCTACTGAGAACCAATTAGATAAAAACTGTTCATTCTTCATATGCAGTTTTACTACTGTTGGAGCAACGGTATCAATAGATTTGGAGAGACCAACAATCAGTTCTCTTCCCAGCAGCAAGCATACAGAAGTTCGTCTTCCTTTTAGTTTTATTTTTTTTTATTTTTTATTTTTTTAAGATTTTATTTATTTATTTATTCATGAAAGACTGAGAGACAGAGAGAGAGAGAGCGCCAGAGACAAAGGCAGAGGGAGAAGCAGGCTCCATGCACCGGGAGCCCGATGTGGGATTCGATCCCGGGTCTCCAGGATCGCGCCCTGGGCCAAAGGCAGGCGCTAAACCGCTGCGCCACCCAGGGATCCCCTTCCTTTTAGTTTTAAATGGGCACTACAGCACTTGAAAATCCTTGTCTGAAAAAAAAAAAGAAAAAAAAAAAAAAAAGAAAATCCTTGTCTGTCTTCTCATGGGAAAAACATTTTCCAGTAAGCAGAGTTGAACAGTTTTGGTGAGATAAGATATGAGATGCTAACTGGTACCACCCTATTAGCTATTAGTAACTACTGTGAATCTGGACTATGATAAATTTTCCTATGCCTGAGGATTCCTTTATTTGATTTATCTCAACATCATTGAACATTTGCTGTTGTAAGGTACTATGCCAAATATTTGCCATTGTTCCCCAGAACTTTGTTGTTATATTTTTGCCAAAAGCAACCCCCTATACTATCAGCAATTCTTAGTTGGAAATGCTGTGTAACACATAACATGTGCTATCCTAACTTAACATCCTTAACATCAGATGTTCAAGTATATATACTCATTGTGAAAATTCAGAGTAGTGTCTTCCTTCCTTATTTGAGGTAAAATTGTGAAGTTAGTGATACTTCATTTAGAATTTAGTGGTATTACACTTAGATAAACTAAGTTTGTACCTGAGTTACGTTGATTTTAGTAGTAAAGACGGTATTTTGGATTCCTAATATTACAGCATTGTTCTGAATTTCAAATAAATATAATGCAAGTATTGCTTTGAAATCAATAAGAGATGAGAAAAAGGCTGAAAAGGGAAAGGCAGTCATATCATTTTATAATTGACTTGCTAAATACTAGTGTTTTCTGCTTCTAAAATTTCTTTTCATTACCTCCTGTCCCCACCTTTAGCTTCCTTTTGCTTATTTTGGCAACATAAAAAGGTGTGGAAATAGCAATGTTAGTTGATACTTTTTTTAGCTTGTGCTGTGTGCCATACGTTAGCTAAATACTTCATGTGTGTGTCATTTGAGAGCTTGTTTGGAGGTTTTATCAGGGGAGCGCAGCTTCTCATATATCCTTGACTGAAGAATGGTTCTCCTCTTCTGGGGATTGTCGTCGTCTTTGACCAAGTGTGCAGCTTTTGGAGGGATGCACATGGAGTGGTGAGGGAGGAAGGGGACACCCGCCCAGACAGCCAGATCAGCTGAATCAACCCTGGCGATCAGTGGGGTGACAAATGTCACAGCCAGATCACTCTCACATCTCATGTGTGTGTTTCATTTGAGCTTCATAGTTCTTATGTGAAGTAGTTGCTGTGAGCCTCATTTTATAGATGAGATTGAGGTGTTTTTTTTTTTTTTCCAGGTGAAATTGAGTTTAAGTAATTTGCCCCCAAATAAACAGCTAGGAAGTAGGTAGACCCAGGATAGGAGCACCTGTTGGGTGATCCCAATGCACTGACCTTTTTATACTTTGACAAATTTGTAAAAGGGCTAAGACTGACTAGGTTAATGGATGTAGATGGATGAGTAACATGTTCTGTGTTCTAGGAGCTTGTGGTACTAAGGAAAGACAAAAATCATGTAATTAAGACAATATTTACTGAGCCTAGACAAGGTTATGACAAACTGCTTGCAAGTCAGGGTTTTTTCAGTCTTGGCACTTTTGATATTTTGGGCTTAATAACTTCTTGGCTGGGTGCTGGGGAAAGCTCCTTTACATTGGAGGGTTTTTAGCGGCATCCGTAGTCTCTATCCATTAGATGCCAGTATCACGTGCATGTGCACGCGGGCGCACACACACAGACACATTTTTGTATGTGAAGAAGAACTTGTGGTGGCCATGAGCATGGAACTTGAAGACCTCTATAGAGAGAGAGTGTAATTAAGTATGAGTCCAGCTACTGGACTGTGAAATCTGACGCTACATTTTTCCCAATGCCGTGCTTCCCATGAGCTGATAACAGCCAATGGTATACAGACTTTTTCTTGGATGATACGGGATTTCCCTAATGACTTTGGCCTGAGGATTCCCTAGTGGCCTTGCCAGACCTTCTTAAAACCGCATGGCAGTCTAGGAGGCTACCTCTTAAACTTTCATTGGTCTTTCCTGCACTCGGGTCAGGCTTGTATCTTGGTCTGATGACTCTTCTAGCCTCCTCCAGCTCCCTTCTCATTTTTCTCTCTCATGGGTATTTGCACTGATAAAATCCTTACAAATTCAATACCATGTTAATGTTTTCTGGCTAACAAATTGAGTGACTTTCAAAAGGATATACAGGTATGAAGCAGCAGAATGAATTCTGCAATCTAGAGTTTAGATCTGTTTGTGCATACTTCTAACCATTATATGCTATCTTTTAGTAAGGCAGTACTTTTGACTCTGACATTTCTTTCTCCTAGTCAGTGTTTTGAGTCTAATGATATAAAATATCATAGTTCGTAGTTCATTATCAAATCTTTAAGAATTCCTAATAGCCCAACTAAGAGTTTTCTGGCTGTTGATCATCATGTTGATAGATGATGACATGGAATTGGAGAAAATATTATAGACAGTATATGTTTTGTTGAGGGATGTGTTCTGAGATTTTCTCAAATGCCCAAATTTGCAAACAGTAATTTTCTTATATTCCTTTACTTCTTATTGCCACTACCAGTAGTATTTGACTTTCTTTTCTGGTTCTTTTTCCTCAAAGAAACAAATTTGTTTTGGTGTGTTTTAATTCATTTACTGGTGTTCCATCACTCACAAGGACAATATAAGGAATAGAATAGTGACATTGAGATTGGATGCTGGATAGTTGTCAGACTTATTCACCATATTGGTGACTGACTTACTCTTGAACACTATTTTCACAGCTTATAACCTTAAGAATTGTATTTAAACAATATTAAAATTATATTATTTGAACGTTTTGGGGTATTTACTGAGTTAAGTCCTCAAATGTTAAGTCTCCAAATGTCTTCAGTATTCTCTTGGAGACCATTGACATATAAAGAAAAATCATTGAGGGCCTTTTACAAAAATAACTTAGATTTTTTTCTTTTCTTTAGAATGTAAAATGTTGAACTTACCTAATTTTTTTTAAGACTTTATTTATTTATTCATAGACACAGAGAGAGAGGCAGAGACACAGGCAGAGGGAGAAGCAGGCTCCACACAGGGAGCCCGATGTGGGACTCGATCCCAGGTCTCCAGGATCACACCCTGGGCTGCAGACGGCGCCAAACCGCTGTGCCACCGGGGCTGCCCAACTTGCCTAATTTTTAATTAGAGATCTTAAAAATATGAAACAGTGTTCAGTAAGAATAAGTGTTAAGAATTTTCTACACTTAAAAAAAAGAGAAAAGAATTTTCTACACTTTTGTTTGATGGCCGGTAAGGTAAGGTAGGGAGAAGGATAGGGATGAGTGAAAGAAGTGTTGCAGGTAGATACATAAGATACTAGAAAAGAGAAGTAAGGGATGGAAAAAAAGGAATAAATCTTACTTGCTTTGGGCCATGGGCCTCAGGTAACTTTTTAATTATACTACCCATTAAAGGACTAAACTCCTTGAGAGTGCCAAAACATAATCTCTTTGTAGTCTCCAGAATCCAGGAAGGTGCCTTGAATTTAGTAATTTTCAAGAAGCCTTTGGTTCATAGCAAAGTGACTGGTGAATGAATCCGTGCTCACAGTTCTTCAAATATTTGAATACTTAATTGTTTAGAGTGTTCTGATTGGGATAATTAGAGTGACCTCTCAGGATAGAAAGTATTCCCTGAACTGTATCAGCAGCAACTTGAAGGGTAGGTGAAATTGAGCCAAGGGCCAAATCTAGGCTCAAGCCAATTTCTTTCTCTATTTTGGGGCTTGGTAAACATAAAAGTTGTCGGTAAACAACTTTTGAATATAAAGTCTCTCTTCAGATCTTCTCTGAATGTGCAGCTACCTCTGACTAGAATATTCCCCAATATACTGCTCTGAATAATACTGACTAGTCCTTGATTTTTATGTCTCTTCTTGAGTATTCTTTATGAAGTCTTCCTGGCTAATGGATGAATCCATTTTGTCTCAGGTGCTCTTTGTATATGTCCTGCATATCATCAAACCTATAGACTTCCCTGCAGTACGCACACTCACTTCCCTTATTCTTCTTAGAATCAGAGATCTGAACCTCTCTTACCTAAAGTCAGCATTCTACCTGTGCTCTCAATCCCATCTCCTTGCTCTGTTTGTTTCTTCTCTTCTCTGTGCCTTTGATCTCTTTACTGGTATTCAAGCATGCTGCAGTTACCAGCATCTTAAAGATTTATTAATGTATGAGAGGTAGAAGGAGCTCGTGGGCAACCCGGGTGGCTCAGCAGTTTAGCACCGCCTTCAGCCCAGGGCCTGCCTGATCCTGGAGACCCGGGATCGAGTCCCACATCGGGCTCCCTGCATGGAACCTGCTTCTCCCTCTGCCTGTGTCTCTGCCTCTCTCTCTCTCTCTCTCTCTCTCTCTCTCATGAATAAAAAATAAAAAAATCTTAAAAAAAAATAGAGGGAATCTCGTAAGAGAGCCTGTGGTGGAGGAGGGGCAGAGGGAGAGAATCTTCTAGCACAGTCCCTGCTGAGCACAAATGAGAGACAAGACTTGATCTTACAACCCATGAGATCAAGAGGAGCCGAAATCAGGGGTTGAAGCTTAACCTACTGAGCCTCCCAGGTGCCCCTGAACTCACTAACATCTTAATGAATCAAAAGCATAAAACTTTTTCTCTTTTCCCTCCCTAGGATCCAGACTTGTCAAAAGCCATGCCTGTATTCAGAGCCTCCATGATCCCACCTCCCAGTCAATTCTTAACCTATTGTAATCTTTCCTTACCAAGAGAAGTGAAACAAAAGTCACCCATAGTATCTTAATAGTCTTTATCTTGATTTACTAGCAGCAGTTGACAGAATTATCCTTTCCTTCCTTCTTAAAAGATTTATAATCCTTTTTTTTCTTTTTAAAGATTTTGTTTATTTACTCATGAGAGACACAGAGAGAAGGGCAGAGACACAGGCAGAGGGAGAAGCAGGCTCCATGCAGGGAGCCCGATGTGGGACTCCATCCAGGGTCTACAGGATCACGCCCTGGGGGCTCTAAACCACTGAGCCACCCGGGCTGCCCTCCTATTCTTTTTTTGCTACAGTGATCTGGTTTTCCTTCTACCTCTTATCCCCTCCTCAGTCCTACTTTTGGTTTCTCCTTCTTTTGTTATTTATGCAACAGATTATTGAGCCACTAATATATGACAGATATTGCCTGAGTGATAGAGATATAATGACGACTAAAACTAGTATAAAAAGTCTCATCACAAGAAAAAAAATGTTGTAACTTACATATAGTGATTTTTTTTAAAGATTTTATTTATTTATTCATTAGAGACATAGAGAGGGGCAGAGACACAGGCAAGAGGCAGAAGCAGGCTGCCCTGAGGGAGCCTGACGCAAAACTCAATCCCAGACACCAAGATCGTGCCCTGAGCCACAGGCAGATGCTCAACCGCTGAGCCACCCAGGCATCCCAAGTGGTGGATGTTATTAACTAGACTTATTGAGATGATCATTTTGTAATATTTTGCAATAATTATATTTACACCTGAAACTAGTATGTCAGTTATACCTCAATTAAAAAGAAAAGATGTAGTTGCATTAATGCAGCTTGCCCTCTCTTAAGTGTTCTCTGGGGTCTATCTGGTCTCTTTTCCCCTTTCACTCTGTGAACACTTCATTTTTTTTTTAAAGATTTTATTTATTTATTCATAGAGACACACAGAGAGAGAGAGAGGCAGAGATACAGGCAGAGGGAGAAGCAGGCTCCACGCAGAGAGCCTGACGTGGGACTCAATCCAGGGTCTCCAGGATCACGCCCTGGGCTGCAGGTGGCGCTAAACTGCTGCGCCACCGGGGCTGCCCTCTGTGAGCACTTCAATGACCAATCTCACCCACTCCTGTGACCTCAGTTGTTTATGACTCCCACATGTGTATCCTTAGCCCAGACATTTCTCTTGAACTCCAGGTCTGGTTACCTCTTGACATTTCTACTTTAATGTCACAGAAACATCTTAAATATAACATGATCTAAAAGGTATTACAGTATTTCCACCCCTACCCTCTGCGAATCTGTTTTCACAGTCTCAGGTCACTGTAGTCTAATGATACGTCACACAATGCCTGCATCACTCACCTCACTTCATCTCATCACGTAAGCATTTCATCATCTCCTGCCATCACAAGAAGTGAGTACAGTCCAATTAGATATTTTGAGAGAGACTACATTCACGTAACTTTTATTACAATATTTTGTTCTATTATTGTTATTGATCTCTTATTCCTATTTCATAAATTGAATTTTATCATAGGTATATATGTTTAGGAAAAAACTAGTGGATATAGGGTTCTGTACTATCCACAGTTTCAGGCATCTAGTAAGGGTCTTGCCACTTATCCCGCATGGATAAGGGGCTACTGCTGTAGTTTTATGTTTTTCCTCTCCCACACTCTTCCTCTAGAGTTCCTTATGTCCAGTAGTGGTACCACCACACCACCATCGGCCCAGTTACCTTTGGCTTCTGCCTCTCCTTTCTCTTCCCACATCCATCATGCACTACAGTTAAAATAAGTTTCAAGTTTATCTATATCTCACTTCCCCCTGTTACCACTCTGGAGTAGGCTACCACTGTCTTTCTCTTGAATCACTACCTCACTATCCTTGTTTGCCTAGCCCTAGTCATCCTCTTACTGTTGCATTCTCCATATTGCAGTCGTAGTGATCTTTTTTTTAACTAAAATGTGATTATGTCACTCACCAGATAGGATTGTTTAATACATTTAGGAATAATCCAGACTCTTTAGTATGATCTTACAAGATTTTATGCTGCTCCCCCTCCTCTCTTGGTTAGTTTTATCTCTGCACATTCATGAACCAACTTTACTTAATCCTCAAACAACGTACCATATTCTATCTCACTTTAGAATCTTTTGTGCTCTTTTTTAGTACCTAAAATGCTACATCCCTGCTTGCTACTCCTGCATATACCCTTTTCTTCTTTGCTCTGCTAGTTCTTAATCATCAGATCCTAACTTGACATCACTTTCTGGGGAAAGCTTTCCCTAACATCCCTCCTCCAACTCCCATTTAATTTGTGTCTGCTTTAAAAGACAAATATTTTCCCCAAAAGATTAGTATATTTTCCTGAAAGAGTTGTGGTTATGGAATACGTTTTGTTTTTGTTTTTATTTTTTTTTAAAGAGTCTATTTTATTTTATTTTATTTTATTTTTAAATTTTTATTTATTTATGATAGTCACACACAGAGAGAGAGAGAGAGGCAGAGACACAGGCAGAGGGAGAAGCAGGCTCCATGCACCGGGAGCCCGATGTGGGACTCGATCCCGGGTCTCCAGGATCGCGCCCTGGGCCAAAGGCAGGCGCCAAACCACTGCGCCACCCAGGGATCCCTGGAATACGTTTTAGATTTTAAATGTGGCATTCTCATTTGGGAACTGGGTTTCTGGTTGTAAATCTCTTTATTATCTGTTTGGTTCTTTTGTTTTGTTTTGTTTTATTTTGTTTTTGGCCCCCAGGGAACCTTTTAGTTGCTGCTATGTTTCAAAAGTAGAAAAAAAAGAGATGGACTTGACTAGTAGTTTAAAAAGATACTTCTGGGGTCCCTGGGTGGCTCAGCGGTTTGGCCTTTGGCCCAGGGCGAGATCCTGGAGACCCGGGATCGAATCCCACTTCAGGCTCCCAGTGCATGGAGCCTGCTTCTCCCTCTGCCTATGTCTCTGCCTCTCTCTCTCTCTCTGTGTGTGACTATCATAATAAATAAATAAATAAATAAATAAATAAATAAATAAATAAATAAATAAATAAATAAAAAATAAAAAGATACTTCTAAGGCAAGAATTAAAGTATCATTTCTTCTTGGTCTTATTAGCACTGTCTTATTAACTTTGCAGGTAACTTCAAGCATATTTCTACATATGTGTACACACATATATAATCTATATATAAATAACTCTTTCTGTAGAGTAACATTGCTAGTGGGCCTTTTGATTTCAATATACTGAAATACTAGTCTCTGTAGTACATTTCCCTGGGCAAGATGGGCAGGGAGGAGAAGTGATCCAACCAAAGATGACTCCCTTCTCTGTAGTGTATTTCAGACTCTTCTGATCTACCTCAAATGTGGAAATATATTTTATCTTACATCATGACACAGTATACATATACACACATGACTGAAACAAAAATTTAATGAAATATTCCAATTTTTGCCACTAAACGATGCATTATTTCCAGTTCCGTTCTTTTTTCTTTCATTGAAACAATTATGATCACAACCCACTGAATTTATTTTGGGAGTCTTGGAGTGCAACCCTGACTAATGGATTACAACCAACCATTTGGGAATGCTCCTATAGAAGTAGGTAGTGGCTAGAATCTATATTCAAACTAGCCACTTCAACAAGCAGAATCTCAGCCAAGCGGGAGCCCTGGTATGGGAAGGACATGACTAACAATTACTCAATACCTGCATGATGCAGCATTGGACCAAGAACTGGGCTTATTTTATATTAACTATCATATTTTAGAGCAGTTAATCTTTCTGTTTTATATGAGGAAACTGAGGCTCAAAGGCAGGTGACTCACTTAAGACCATATATATAGAAAAGGTCAAAACTAAGATTTGAACTTAATGCAAGTTAGTCTGCCTAACTCCAAAGCCTATGCATTTGCACCATATCTCTGTTTCTCCAAGTAAGTAACATTGTAATATACGTGCTAAACTTGGAAGGGGATTAGTGACATTTAGGTGTCTTCAAAATTTTATAGTGGAAAATAACAATAAAAAGCCCCATTAAATGTGAGTTGAGACAGGCATAAACATTGACAAACAGTTAAATAGTGATAGATTATATTGGCTTTCCAGTGAGCTTAAGTTCTTCATGCCTCTGCTCATCCAAGAGGTAGAGGTAATATCCTTAAGGCTGAGATATATGGGGTTTTCTTGATGGTAAGGTAAATGAAATGTTCAGAGGCTTTACTACTGCATCAGAGCAGATAATAAGGCAATTAGAACTGTTAAATTGATGAAACACGAGACTGGGATGAGTTATGTCATGAATTGCAAAGAAACAAGAAATTTTACAGCAACTTTTGAGACTAAAGATGAAAGATATCTCAGTAAAATGAAGGGAAATTGATAGTTAAAGTGCTAGATTTATTGACCTGAAAAATCCAACTAAGCATTTTAGGGCCAGTTTCAGGATATTTATCAGCTTTGTAAATAAATAGAAAAAAAATTGTCAGTTTATGCTGATAGTTTAATTTTTTATATTAATAAAATGAATTTAGGATGTGTTTCTTCCTCCATTTTGTTGAGTTGTGATGCACCCTTGGAATCTTCTGATCCAACCTCCTCATTTTACAGATGTTGAGCCTTAGACCTGGAAAAATTAAGCACTTTACTCAGGGTCTCATTAACAAAGTCAGGAATTAGAACTGGAACCCTGGTCACCTGGTCATACGAGCCTTTTGTATTTGTGTAGAAAGCTTCAGAAGTGGCTATATCTGTTGGTTTAAACAAACCAGAAATAATTCAGTTATAAGATCTATCTTCCTTTAGAAACCTTTTTGGGATGTTATTCTCATGTTTTCACAAGTTCTTTCTAAGTTCCAGAAGCCATATACACGTATGCCTCTAGTTTAAGCAGGCACAACTAAATTCCATTGTCACTAAGTGTTAGATCTTGCATATCCATCCTCTATATGATTTTTAATGTGAATACACAGAATGACTGTTAATTGAGTTATTATTTATGCAAACAGCTCACTATAAAGCATTGTATAGGTATATGTGATCAAGATACAGCTATTTGGTCAAAGTTATTTGGAGAAGAAATCACTTTAAGAGAATTAAAATTTTGCTAGGTGAGTTGACAAAAAAGCTTCCTGGAGGAGATGACATTTGAGGCATATCTTGAGTGAGTAGTAGGGATGAGGAGGTGGGGTTAGGAGGTGAGGAGTTATTTCCTCTTAGCAAAAGAAGTAAGATAAAAATGTCCAAAGCTCATTTTGAAAATGAATAGGGCATATTTGGGACGTAGCATGGATATTATGATTGAAGGGTAGAAAGCATGAAGTATATAATGAAAATATACTCTGAGGGTCTTTAATATCCTTCTGAGAAATTTGGAATTCTATAGATACTGTTTCTGTTTGAGTATTTGAGTAAAGCAAGGGAATTCTGGTGACAGTTTGAAAGCTACATTGTGGAAGTGTAGAGAACAGTAGTTTCCTAGTGTTTCATAGTTTGTTTGTTTTTGTTTTTTTTTTCCAGCTGGATTAGAACTTAAAATCATGGTCTGTGGACCTCTGATGGACTGTGTCTAGTTAAGTGCTATGTAGTAGTGGTTGTACAAGGTTTACTTTAAATGAGTGAATTTCTGCTTAGAAAATTGGGCAGCCCAGGTAGCTCAGCGGTTTAGCGCTACCTTCAGCTCAGGGCATGGTCCTGGAGACCTGGGATCGAGTCCCACCTCAGGCTCCCTGCATAGAGTCTGCTTCTCTGTGTGTGTGTGTGTGTGTGTGTGTGTCTCATAAATAAGTAAAATCTTTTAAAAAAAAAATTTCTTGTGGTGGAGATAATCCTGTTTTATTTTGTTCTTTTAATGTAAATCTATAAATAAAGCATATTAAAATTGGCCTTTGCTTGTTTGCCACCAGCTAATGACACCACTTAGAATGCATATAAGGTATGTACAAAATAATTGAAGATTGAACAATAAACATATAGGAATGTGAAGGACAAATTAAGCCAAATAAACTTGAACACTCTTAGTGTGTTTACTTTTTGGTGTTTTTTGGCAGTTTACTCTTTATTGATTTAAAAATGAAGGAAACATGTAGCAAAATAAAAGTCAAAGAGGGAGAATGTCAGATATTTTATATCTTCATAATCTAACCTAGGTCATAAGGAGGAACCTCCATTTATTGATATACCATTATTCTTTCCTCAGATTATTAAATAGTGTCTTCTAGCTCCAGGATTTGGTTCAAAACTTAAGCAAAAAACCCAAACAAATCCATTAGTCATTTAGAATAAGACCATACATTTCACAAATGGCATTGTGTTTACTTTTTAATAGAATAGAATTATAAAATTAATACTCATTGGAGGGAAGCTAATATCTAATTTCATTAAAATGAATAATATTTTAGGAAATTTAAATTCAAGTTGGTTGTAAATACGAACTAAAACCTAGCAGTTGAATGATATCAAGGGTAATGATGGCACGATATAGAATGGGGGATAGTGCTCTGAATGGTACCATAGGTGTTATGTTAAATATGCTTTCATTTTAAATCATATTAATTACCTGGAAGAAGACATGTAAGAAAATCCACAAAGGATGCAAATTTTAGATTGTAATTAAAGAACTGAAAAGTGATGAGACATGCCTAGGTAGATAAACACAGTGAAATTTCATTTGTAAAATTAATTCCCTTGAGGGGAAAATGGAGCAGATTAAATTCACTAAAAAATTTTGCTTCTAGGGGATCCCTGGGTGGCGCAGCGGTTTGGCGCCTGCCTTTGGCCCAGGGCGCGATCCTGGAGACCCAGGATCGAGTCCCACGTCGGGCTCCCGGTGCATGGAGCCTGCTTCTCCCTCTGCCTATGTCTCTGCCTCTCTCTCTCTGTGTGTGACTATCATAAATAAATAAAAATTTTAAAAAAAAATTTTGCTTCTAGTTTGTCATTTGCCAATCTGAGTAAACATTGAGTACCTCGATTCAGAGTCTGTCTTTTCATGTTATAATTCTTTTTATGTATGTAAGATATCATCAAACCAAAACCTCTTCCTAAGAAACAAAACCAAAATTGTTAACTGTCTTTTACTTTATCATTAAGTTAAAATACTATTTTTTGTGGAAACTTTCTTTTTTTTAAGATTTTATTTATTTATTTGACAGAGCATGATTGGGGACAAAGGGAGAAGGAGAAGTGGGCTCCCCACTGAGCAGCAGGGAGCCTGAGGGGGCTTGATTCCAGGACCCTGGGATCATAACTTGAGCCAAAGGCAGATTGCTCAACTGACTGAGCCACCCAGGCACCCCAGAAACTGCTTTCTTATCCACATAAAACCCAGAAGCCATAAAGATAAGATTGAGAGATTTAACTATATAAACATTATAAAATAAAATTTTCCTAGGGAAATAGAGCAAAAATGAAGGAAGAAGGAAGAAAAACAAGATAGATGACACATTAGGAAAGTACTTACCAACTACATGACAGATAAAGGATGAAGATCTAGAATATACAAAGAACTCCTGTCAATTGATAAAGATAGGAACACACCAGTATAAAAATAGTTGTGAATATAAACAGGAAATTTGCACATAAAGTAATAGGTTTGGATAACATATGAAATGTTAATAGTAACACTATAAACTACATATGGTTTGTAAGCAGTTTACAGGTATCAACCCGTTTCCTAGCTACTATTATTGGCAGATACTAGTATTATATTTGCTTTACAGTTGAAACAGGCACCAAGAGTTTAGGTAATTTTGAACTAGTGGAACCAGCATTTAACCTGGTTCTAGACTCTACCCATGATTGTATCTCACTAATAATCCCAGAAATGCAAGTAAGCACAGCAATAATATTATCGGTCACCTGTAATGTTGGCATAAATGAAAATACCAGTACCAAATGTTGTTGAGAGAAATGGGCTCTCACTGTTGGGAAATATCAATTGTTACTATCTCTGTAGAGGTGAGTTTTACAAATGTACATACCATTTGACTTAGAAACACCATGTTAAGATTTTCATCTAGAGAAGATAAGCAGAGAATGGTATAGATGTATGGACAATGATGTCATCTCACTGTTTATAATAATATTAAAGAATTGGAAACACTATAAATATTCATTGATAGGGTGTTACTTAAGGTATTTTGCATGCAATCAATGAAACTATATAGTCATTAAAATTACTTGGTGTAGGGCTGTATGCATGCCGTGGAAGGACTTCTACAATCTATTGAGTGTGACTAGATTGAGATCACCATGAGGGAAGGGATAGTAGTTATTTTGTTCATTGTTCACTGCTCGGTACATTGCAAGCATGTGCTATAACAAAAGTGGACATGCTGGATGGATGGATGGGTCGGTGGGTGGGTGGGTGGAAGGAAAGGAAAAGGATATGGTAAAAAGTAAAGATTCTAAGATTTGAAACTGGAAGCTTTCTGTTCTTGTACCTTCTTAGTAATAGCACCTTGTTTGAACTCAAGTCTTAAAACATTGATGTTCCACAAATATTTCTGTAAGGAGGAACAAGTTAGCTTGCATTAACATATGTATTAGTTTTCTAGAGCTGCTATAACAAAATTACCACAAACTGGGTGACTTAATACAATTAAATTTATTCTCTCAGATTTCTGGACGCTGGAAGTCTGCAATCAGGGTGTCAGTAGGGCCATGATCCTCGCTTCAAAGGCTCTAGGATAGAATCTTTTCTTGCCTTTTCTAGCCTTTGGTGGTTGCCAACTGTCTTTAGTGTTCTTGGCTTATGGCAGTTTAACTCCAGTCTCTGCTTCTGCCTTCTTCTTGTGTGACTTCTCTATAAAAGACCCCAGTCATTGGATTAGGGTCCACTCCAATCCATTATGACCTCATCTCAATGAATTATCTCTACAAAGAACCTGTTTCCAAATAAGATCACATTCTGAGGTCCTGAGTGGACCTGAAATTTGGGCGATACTATACAACCCACTACAACATCTCAGCTGAATACAGCCTTAAGGACAGACTCTCTGAATATCCAAGCTATCAAGTTTTACTTTTTAAAAAGTACCAAAAATTATTTCAGTATATTAATAAGTTGGCATTCTAGCATTATACATTAGCCTCATTAATCACCGTTATTCTACCCTTAAAACATGATTCCATTCTTAGTGGGGTGACAAAATAAGTTTTGAGCCTAAGAACCAGAACCTAGGGTGTGATTAATTGACCAAGGAAGGGAAGGCTTTTTAGGCCATTTCAATAAACTACCTCCTGACCTCTCCAAGTAGAACACGACTAGACAGTCATCAGCTCCACGAGTCTTCGTTTTTCTTGTTTGAATTTCCATTAAAATTTTGTTTTTAAGCAGAGCCTAGCAGCATCATTTAACCTTTTTTTTTTTTTAAGTATTCAGATTTATCACTGTTCTGTACTGTAAATAAGGTAAAACTCATTTAGGCATTATCAGGCTGTTGAGGCTTTATATTCTACTTGAAGTGCCTAACTGCCTTAGTTTATAAGGTTCTTCTTTTTCTACTCTAGTTAGATGTTC